>NC_047557.1:34553507-34688507 GCF_012275295.1 Melopsittacus undulatus | reverse complement strand
TCTGTTTGATTAGGCACCTTTGTTACCACCCTCTACAAAGGAAGGAGTAAGCAGACTCCCTCCTAAGCAAGGCAGGAAATGGGTATCAAATGAATTTGCTTTTCTAAGACTGCTGTTTGGCCAGTGAAGCTATAATTTTCTCCCTGAAATCACTTACTTCAAGCTACAATAAAGGAAAACAATCTTGATGGGCTGAGAAATGCAATTTAGAGGTGAAAGACTCCCTTTAATGTGTTTTTAACCACATAGACTGCTTTCTTCATGAGTAGTTAATGTATCTCTATATTGTACAATACAGGGTTGCATAGTAATTCATTAGGAATGCAGGGCAGTGCAGTTAATTCTGAACTACTAGATCAGGTATTGGAAGCCATGCACCTTCCATGGTACATTGAAGGATCTATGTCCACCTGCTCTATCCCACTGTAACAGGGCATATTAGTTTAGGAAAATTGCTGTGCAAAAGTAAGTATAATAATTTCAAGATCAGAATGACTTTCATTCAGAGTTTGCTTAGTGTTTCTGCAAAAACTGCCCGTGAAAGATAGACAGGCTTTGAATTTAAGGGGAAAAATAGGTGTCCCAGTACACAAACATATGGCATTGTTCTTGAAGACACAGCATTTGCAGGTTTGCCCTGAGTTTGTCTAAAGCTCTGCTAGCAACTGTCAAGTGCCTGTTTCTTCCTAGTGGCTTTACAGGTCCCTGGAGGGAGTTCCGAAATGTTGAAATTGATGCAGTTCTTGCTTTGTAATCAATTAAGAGTAATCAACAACTGAAAATATAAATACCTTTTTTTTTGTTACATTCATCACAGAATCAAAAGAATAAAGGTTAGTAATCTTAAGATAAACTTAGTGATAGTTACAGTAACAAATGAAAACATCTGGAGTCTCTGCTGCTAATGAAGTGACTCCTTAATGCCTGAATGCATCCCCTGCCTCTTTCCCTTCTGCACGATAACCCTGTAATAAAGAGGACAGATCAGGAAAGGAGAGGAAGATTAGTTTTATTTTCCTGTCCATGAAGTTGCTTATTGTTCCTTGTAATAAACTGGTTATATTTATTGCTTCCTTGAAATGTGGTGAAAATCTCAGCAGTGGAAATTCTAGTCTATGTTCCTAGTTAAAAGACTGAGAAAATAAACAGTACTTGTGAGAAGGGGTTCAGGGAGAAAATAGATTTGCTTATAAATTGTGGAAGAAAATGATACCTGAGTTCTTTAATCTTATTATGATAGTGTAGACCTCTGTGCAAGTTGCAGTGATGTGAAGCCTTGTCTTTTAGGTACATGTAGACTAAGATCATAAAATTAGCTTAAATGGCACTGAAGAGCAAGCTCTTTCTGTCTATCTGGTCTGGCTAACTATTGAGGTTACAGTGACTTCAGAGGCTGATTTCGCTCCATGGTGTTGTGTAAAGGTCTCAGTAGTTCTGCTTAAGAAGAAATGTTGGAGTGATTTGCACCTTGCTAATACCTCAAAAAAGCCTGCTAAATGGGGAAGATACATACTGGTTTTGTCTGATTTTTCTGCTACAAATTTCACAACAGTAGTGGCTGTAGTTATGGCAGGGTAAGTGCAATTTAATTCAGATAGACCTTAAAGAAGCAGCAGACTATCAGTAAATTGAGAAGTACTAGGAAAGAGAAGTTATTTAAGGCTTTCCCCACACCATATGCACAATATCTAAGATGGCAATTAACACATGAAGGCAGTAGACAGGTTAATTGAAAAATACATGGAATAGTGTAATGATCTGATTAGCAAAGAAGCAATGGAGTTCTGAAGTGTGTTGGCAAGTGTACCTGGCTTTGTAATCACTTTCACCTGATCAGGTGACTTCTAGCTGTGTTATTTTGTGTTGTTTTGTATAATCTACTCTTTATGGTGCAACAGGCGCATCCAAAGTATGGTTCACAGCAGTTATTTCATTCTGCATTTTCTAAAATCTACCATAATAATATCATAGAACCATTTCTGTATTTTACTCTATGTGACAATATACATAAAGCACTTTATGAAAAAAATTGGTTTTTAACTTGTTTGTTAAACTGTATTTCATTTATATGCTGAAGTGGCTGCTTGGGGAGGGCTCTCAGGATATGTAAAATCACTGATCTGTGGGAATAAGATGGTACTGGGAAATTGCCTTGACAAAATTTTAGGACTGTGTTCACCAATCAATAAGCTGTATGGAAATACGGTTTCTATGTACAAGATCCTTTCAGACATCTATCTGATCTGCAAAGAAATGACTACACTACAATTTAATTTTGATTCATCATGACATTTACAGTTGCATATTTGTAACACGGATGAATTTTTAGGTGATGATACATTGAAGATAGCACTTCCCATGTTTCAGTTTTGTAGACAATGCCTTTATACAGATGCAGTTCAGTTTTTATGAGACTTAGAATAGATTATGGTTGGAGTACTATAATCTAGTATTCCTGTACTGAGAAAGGGGTTTACTTGTCTTTTTAAACCTAGCTGTTTAAGTAGTCATATAATAATGCATGTTTTGAAATTATGATGCTTGAAGGGGGGGAGAGGGGGAAGGGGAGTGTGGCTTTAGACTTTAAATTACGATTAATGTGTATGACTTGGTCATATATTTGCATGTCAGACAGGGATTCAGACTTAGTCTTATGACATTTATGTGAATAAGTCTATATTCAAAAGATTGTATCACAGTTGCATGTTATTTTCTGTAGATTTTATTGAGTGCTGATAGTTTTACAGAGCCACGCTACCATCCTCTGAGGTTATGCTGCCGTAATTGATGACTCAAATATAAATTACCGCTTACTTTCCTGATTTAAGATACTGGATACTAGTCTACTCTTGCAATATCTACTCATTTGAAAGAAATGCAGTAAAGTTAAGGTCAGCCTCCCATTTCTAGGTGCTTGATTTTTAGGTGAGGAAACAGTGAAGTTATTAGACAGTGCAATATGCACTTCACTTTACTTCAGTCTGTATGTAAGAAAAGCATGCGTCTCCAAAGGGAAATACAGTACTGGGGTCTGAGGCAGAAAACAATGAAAGAGCATCTGAGGTTTAGGGCAAAGATTGTAGTGTGGAGATGATGCTCTAAGTAGGCAGTATGACAATTTTAGGATACTCCCGAGCTCCTGTGTTTAATATTACAGATCTGCATCCTATTCCTCTCACTTTGCATATGCAAATCTTCATTGTCTCTTTATCTTAGTTACCCATGTTTTCACAGAGGCACCATGTGCTCTTTGTTGGACATGTTTTGGCATGTGGTGGTGGGTCTGTTTTGTCCATTGTGGAAAAGGCTTGGACTGGCTCAGGGGAGTCCCAGACCCCATCCAGCATAGGTTGCCCCAGATCCCTCCCAGATCCATTACCAACAGCTGTCAGCTGTGCCCAGCACAGCAGGTGAGTGCCAGAAGGGTGGTACAAGTGAGACTACACATGAGCAAACTACATTATGGAGAAACATTGATGTACAACTTATTCTCTCTTTATCTCTGAACTGCATAAACTACTTGCATGTATTCATATTTTCAGTGGTTTTTTTTTGAGAAAGAATAATAATGGAATCCATTTTTAAACCAGTCTTTGTCTTATTCCCTCTAACTACCCAGTCTTTGCATTTTTCCCCCTTTTCTTTGCAAAAAAACTTGTCTGTTTGCCTCTCTGCCTGTCTGTAACTTTCATGTTCCCTTCTTTTGTTATTCAGTAGAATTTGATACATACCTAACAAAAAAGAATTTTTTTTAATGGTTAAATGTTTTTCCTCCTGTCAGAAAACGTGAATGTCCTCAATCTTTTGAATGTAGAGATTGCACCTTCCTTTCATCTGAAATCCCAGTGAAGCAAAGGAATGTTTCAATTTTGTCTTCTCCACTCAATCCCCTAATTTGGGGTTGATCAGAGTATTTTGCTACTGAAACCATTAAGTAACATTAGTAAACGAACCATGCTATGCCTCTTGTCTGTGCTCCTATCTTACTTTATTCTCCTTTGTTGTTACCCAGTTTACTGTGTCTCCCACTGTCTTATATCCATTTCCTCTTACCTCTTTCCACTTCCCTTTTTTCGCTTATTATCTTTCTTTACACTGACTCCTCCTTTGCTTCTTTGGTAGCCTCGTTTTGCCTTCTAAGCCCCTCTGTCTCCAGCGGACTATTGGCTGCTTTTCTCATTTCAGCAAAATGGGAAATGTGCTGCTTCCAAGTAAGTGTGGCAGCCTTATGATGGTGCCAACTCAAAGAGACCTGTTGGGACTAGCAAAGTGAACAGAGCTGTGTGTCATCACCTCCATTTACTCTTAAGAAGTGGGAACTAGAACTTGCGATAGCTTGTTTTCCCAAAACTTCCCTAGAGATGTCATTACAGCCTTCTGGTGGAATTAATAAGAAATTTCTGACCAACATTCATACGTATATATCAGTTATGACTTGCTGTTTGGACAGATGTCTCCTGAGTAACTTCCTTTGTCTTTCAATAGATCTTGTTTTTTACCAAATGTCTTTCCCAGTGCCATCTTCTGCATCTTTATGATGTCACTGCATCTTTATGAATGTATTTTTGAAATGGAAATCAAGGTGACCTAGAGGATGCAGTGTTGCTGATCAATGAACATTTTAAAATTGATATTTTAATACTAAAGTAATGCTAGACACCTTTAAAATATGGCTAAATTGGCTTCAGTGTGTGGACTGTGGAACTTTAGGTGTGTTGCTTTTTTCCCACAAAACCAGCAGTTATACGTACTTTTCCTTTCAAGTAGCTATTGTTTTGTTCACTTTACCACCTGAATGCTGAAGTTGTTCTTTCCTTCTGAATGAAAAACCTACCAATATTTTTAAGGTGCTTTTACTAATCTGTATATATGTGCTCCTTCAAGTCCATTCATGTATTAGTTTAGTATCTTTGGAAAAATTTGACTAAATTCCATTACTGAGGCATTTCCCATGAATATGTTTTTGTATGAAATTAGAGTCTTGTCTTCTTTACTACCTAATAACTTGGATCTGGATATCCCATCCTACTGCAGATGTGTAAAATCACGTGTTACAAAAATAATCACAGAGTAGGCTACTTGCAGTTGACTGATCTGTGTCTGATTAACCTGAAACCCCAAATAAAAGGCAGAGGGAGTGATGAGTTCTCAGTCCACACTGCACCAGATGATTCCAATGTGAAACAGTATATTAATTTACATTTGTCCTTACTAATGCGTAGTGAGCTGTAAAAACAACATGTTGCTGCTTAATTGATCTGGGAGGCCAGTACTAGCCTCATGTTATCAAGTATTTTCTTCACAGTTCCTGAAAAGAATTATGCCTGTGAAGGAGGTGTTTAATCCTGCCATCAACCTTGCATCATCCTGTATCTAAGCATCTGTTTTATACTTTAATGCGTTCATTTTATCCTTTACTGTCTTCTTTCCTTTTATGTATTTGTAGAAAGCCTTATTATTCTTCACTATATTGCTTGCTGTCCCCTCTGATACTCTGCTTTTCTCCTGTGTAATTTTATTTTTTTACTTAGCCTAGCTCCCAACATGTATTTTTCCTTTAAATCATTTCTTTTTGATCGTTTTAGTTCCATCTACACTGCATTTTTCATCAATATTTCTTCTGTTGCTTCTTTACTTCTGCCTTTTAGTCATCTTGGGATTTTTGTCTCCTTAAGAAGGATGCTGTTCCATTAGACATTTGTTAGTAGATCTTTGAAAAAAGTAAATTCTTTTTCCATTCTTTCTTCCTTTAAGTTAATTCTTGACTTGTGTCACTATTTCTTTTGTCCTAAGAAACTTGTAATTTTAAAATTTCTCACTGGTTTGTTACCTTTTACATCCTTCTTCACATAAATTATGATGTAGGAATTGAATATACTCTGAGTTTTATTTTCCTCCTTAATTTGTGGGGCAATTGGTCAATGCAAGAGCAGTCCTGCAGTCTGAGTAAGTTCAGTGTAAGTATGGGAGGGGTGAAGGCTAAACAGAGGAGGCTTGACTGCCTTCCCATTCTTGGTCTGCTGTGGACCATTTTGGCCTTCAGTGTGATGTGAAGGGTTTGTTTATGCTGGCTCCTAGCCTTCCATGACAACGCTTACATTTCCTGAACCACCCCTTCCATGCTTGAGGCTTCGAAGAGCATGGTACAGTAGTACCATGAGCTAATTCTGCAATACTTGTGGAAATTCCTTTTAGGCAGAAGGAATTTCCAGTGATCCAGTTAAACTACTTTTATGTCTTCTAAGCTGGAGTGATGCTTACTTAATTTAGAATTGATTATCATCTACATTTTCTACTGTACCTACTGTATTGGGATGGTGATTGATGACTTTAAATGCTGCAATAGTATGAATGGAAATGAGAACATGACAAGACCTAAGATTCAGGCAAGCAACTTTGATTTATTTATTTTTAATTCGGGTTTGCTGATGGGCAGCTCAGCAGAAAAGCGTCACCTAAATGGCATTATAATAAAACTAAGTTCTCCTGGTTTTGTTATGCGTAGCAGGTGAATTAAACTCATCCTTGACATTTCCTTACGGTATTGCCAGCTTTTACAGAAAAGAAAAAATACTGCTGTAGGGAAAGTCTGTTATTTGGTGGTGCTGTTTTTTTTTTCTTTCTTCAGTGAAACACAGTGTTTCTCTCATAAAATGTTATCTTAATATTTAGAATGTTGATAATGCAGCATACTGTTATTTAATTTGTAAATTGAACTACTATAAAATATTTTGGTGTATATCTGTACTTAAATGTGTGTTATAACTGTACTGTATCTAGTGAAGTGATTTACTCTAGGTTTCTGAAAAAACAATTGTTGTAAATTTAAGATTCAGTTCACATGTAATATTCTAGATTCTAGGTCCATAATCCATTATTCCTACTAATAATCCACATAATCCACTACCCTACAGTTCTTGCAGATCAATAAAAATATTTATACCATACAGTATAGCTCCTTTTGCATTGTACAGACCAGTAGGAAATTTGGTTTAGTAAATTCTTCAAATAGTATCAAGTGATACAACGTTTTGTGTAACCATTTCTTACTGTAGCTACACAGATGTGAACTTGATTGTTGCTACATTGCATCTCTGTGCTTTGCAGATTGTGATCCCTTTGAAGCTCCATAGTGAAATCAGGCTAGGGCTAACTCCTCTTAAAAATGCAGATCTTGCTGTAAATCTTACTCCTTGCCTAAAAGCAGCATTAAACTCATATTGTTGACATTTCATCTTTTGAAAAACAGGTTAGTAAGAATTTAACTTAAAATATATGTGTGTTTGTTGTGAGTCTTTTTGTTCTTTGATGAGCCATACTCGTGAACAGTGGATACTAGAGAAGAATTTCTTGGTTTTGATGTCATTATTACTTTTAGGCCAGTAAGAAAACTCAGCCAGAGAAGCTGAACATTTGAAGTTTAAACTTCTTGCTTTATGCAAAAGTGGCTTCTCCTTCATGCATTACATTGAATGGAAAATACATCTTAGAAAGCCATCTCCTTCCCTCCCAGGTGCCCACGTCAGCAGGGCTCTCTTTTGGAAGCATAGAAATTCATCCACCCTGATCAGGAGGCTTTTTACTATATCAAGGATCCTTGTGACAGGTTTTGTTTTACAAAGAAACACCTTTACCAGTAGATAGCTGAAAGGATTGCATGCCTTCTCATACCACCTTTAAATCTTCATGTACCACGTAAAGCCATTGTTTTCAGCCTAAGGAAGCTATTCTCAGACTCACAGAATGGTTGACGTTGGATGGGACCTCTGAAGGTCATATTGTCTTATCCAACCCCCTTGCTCAAGTAGGGCCACCTAGAACAGATTGCTCAGGAGCATGCACGTGACTATTCTTGAAATTGCTATTGCATTTGCTAAATGGAGGGAAGTTCCTCATTCTAGAGCTGTTTTATTCAGATTAATCTTTATCATTGTCGTTCATCAGATAAAGGATTAAAAAGAAGTCTCAATCAGCATATGGTTTTGTGAAAGCAAAATCCAGATATTGCACAAGATTTAGTGCAACTCTGCATCACATGATGTGATAGTAGAGCAAAAATATTTACCTGGAACCAAGAAGCTTAAACTTGCCACTGTGTTAGGATTCTTACTGCTCTTCATAGCAGTAAGGCTTCAGCCTTACTTAGTTGCAGAGAGCAACTCTCTGTTGTGGTATTCCATGTCAAGATAGCCTCACAGCTGGTGGATATTTTGCAGTAGCAAGTTGCTTTCAAACAGAATCTCTCTTAATGATATGGGAGTTGCTCTAGTTCAGGAAGTTTCATAGCATTGCCTTTCAAATCCATTACTACTTTCTGTCTGTCAAAATCTATTTTCTACTTGCCATGACTTCACCAAAACTGCTTTCTGAGCAAGGCAGGTATCAATGAAAGAATCTTTCTTTTGTTGCTATGATGATAAAATGTTTACTTAAAAGCCTGAAATATTTTTTCTATATTTAATTTTTACATTTTCTTGTTTTGCTTTTTCTTTCTATAGACGAAGAAATTGTTCCAGATAGGTCTCATAAAAAACCTTTGTCCTGCAGTATAGTCTGGCTTTGTAGAAAGTTTTCAAGATGCTTTGCTTACTAGTTTGTCTATACCTAAAATTTATTTGGTTTAGCGAAGTTTGGAATAGGAGTAGTGATCTATTTTATGTAAGTTAATGGTATTTGGTATTACAGAAGTAAGTGTTCCTGATTGACATTCGTGGAGCAAGGATCTTCATAGAAAGAACTGAATCATTCGGTAACAGTTTTTCTACAATTGCTGTCCTTGAATTTTTATTCCCAAATAGCTGAATGTGTAGACAAGCTCTCAGTTAAAAAGTCAGTCTTTGTGTTTTTATCCATTCCCCTGAAGTGTTTATGTGTCTGGGGGTCATAACTTACATGGACTAGATAGCTGAGATGGTGAAGTACATAAGACATCTGTTAAATCAGATGGAAAGAAAAGAAAACTATTCTCAATGGCAGCGGCCTGGGCAAAAGGGTCTACTACTCTATAAAGGAGACACCTGCTCTTTAAAAGAATGCTTTATCAAGCACTGCAGTGTAAAGTTCTTGTTCAGTCCTGATGCACTCCATATGTTGAAAAAGTGTGTTCCTTTACTCTTTTCTTAGGAAGGGGGGAGTGCCCCCTTTTCTTCTTGCACCATCTTTAAAACAAAAAAACCAAACACCATTCTCCATTTCTGTTAGTGAGTGAGAGTTACTTCACATCCATCACAAGATGCCAAAATGTGGCTGAGCAACAAATCATTCCTTCTTATCTCTGAACCTCATTTTATGTAATCTAACCTGGCCTGAAACCTGCATGTGAACCAGTATGTAAAGTTTTTCTCTTGGAATGAAACAGCAATGAGTAATGGAATATTGTAAAATTCTGAAATGTCAGAGTAAAAAGTCTTCCTTCTATTGTCTGGAGTATGCATTTCATGACTTTTGAGTATGCTGCAAGGTCTAGCCTTTTTCTATGTTTTTGAGAAGAGGAAAAATTGTGCCTTAGATGGTATTTAGGTGGTTTCTGTTTTTTTTTTTTTGGGGGGGGGGGGGTGTTTGTGTTGTGTTTGTAGGTTATAAATTAATTTATGTTATCCACCAATTTCTCAAAAGAACAGGTAGTATCTGATGTAAATCAGACTGGCTCCACTGAAGTCATAACAAATGAATTCCCTTACAAAATCTAAGAAACTGTCTAAAATATGTCTTGATATTAGGGTTCTTGTTTAGTACTTGATCCTGCTTTGTAAAAAGGCTTACAAACCCTGTATTCCGGCTTGGACTCTGGTTCATTTTGTGTAGTTTTGTTTTTGTAAGACTATCAGAATTTATTTAGGTGTGAAATGCAAGATACCAATCTTAACTGCACAGAATGTAGAATCTTATCATGGAAAGCATCAGTTCAGAAAAATTCATTCTTCATCTCTGGAGACCTGTATTTCTGTCCTGTTTACATAGCATCAGATTTATATATATATTTTTTTAAATAGATATTGGTCCATTTGTTGAAGTAAAAATTCAGATTTTTTTATTGAATACAATTAAAAATACTTCTATGATAGCAAAGAGTTTCTGTATTTTGATGTGCATGTATGCTAAGCAAATACACCAGAAAGAAGGCCATGGAGAAGCTATGTCAGATGAAGAAAGATATCTGCTTTTTTGCAATTAGTTAGTTAGAAAAAAATCTCTGGATACCAAAGAGGATAATTTCAGTAAGACTTTGGCTAAATTACGGAAGCAATACCTCTTGAAATCTGACAGATTTTACCATGGGGACAGCAGCAGCGGCAATGTAGCTCAAGAGTCCCATCAGCTGATGTGGAAACTGCTGTCAATAACAACTTTAATGTATAGATAGACCAAGTTTGATGTGAATTTTTCAGATATTCTTGTATCCAAGAGCTAGTTATACTTAATTTTCACTAATGAAATCTTTGCTTAATAATTTGAATTTGAAACTAGAGCATTAACATTCATAATTTTAACATGTTAATTGGTTTGGTTACATGATTGCTTTGTGGGAAAGGAGGAGGTTTTAAAATTATATTTGTGTTTGGATTTAATTTGTATGGTAAGTCAAGTATGAGATTTATTAAGTGCAGTGTGCAGAATGTTTTATTTACTCTTTCAAAGACTAGTCACACAACATCTGAATTTGATCTTTGGAAACCAAGTTCAGAAAATATGGCATAATTTGATGCTAATTTTCTCCTTTAATTGCACCTTCCATCTGCTTATTTGCTAGTTCTGTACTTAAGTCATTACAGTATTTATTACTTGATTTCTGGTTGTATTTCACTTTCTAGTGATGTACTTAATTTTAATATATTTGTTTTGTTTTACGTATGTATTATCACTGTCCTATTCTTGTGAAAACTTACATGTTTTAATTTTTTGAATTGTAATTTGCAAAATAATTTCTCTTCTTCTGTATGTGAGAATACATAGGAAAGACATAATAATCTAGCATTTCCATATGGACAAGATGTGACCTGTTCATTCAGTCTGTTGGATTTTTTCCTGCAGTGCCAAAATGGCACTTCAGAGCTACAAGTCATAAGATGCCATAACAGACAGGTTCTATCTGTTCATAAAAAGTGCCTTTAACCATCATTTGTAGTAAAAGAAAGATCTGATGTCTCATTCATATCAGATACATGCTTTATTTCTAAAAATTAGAGCTCTGAACATACGTCTCCTATGCAGAAGAGGTTACTTGTTGCTGCCCCATCATGTTGCTGGTCGAAAAATGTGTATGGATGCTATCATGCTTACTTCAGGCAAAATTCTCCATGTTAAAGTTAATTTGACTGTTGGGGATGGAGGGAGGTTGCTTTTGTTTGTCTGACGTGAATGAAAAAAGGCTTTAACAACTATTCAGGGAGCATGATAACCTCCCTTACAGAGCTCCAGAAGAGGAGGCCAGTGTATCACCTAAGATTGCTTTCTTTACAACTACACATCAGGAAATCTGATGGAAATGGGAAAACTGTATCTAAATTCTGTGATTAAATAAGGCATATCTGAAGAACTTCTGTTTGATAATTAGAGAGGAAGTTAAGGGGTGTTTTACCTGAGACCCATCTATTCTCAATGATCTTAGAGAGAAAGTTTTAGTCACCATGACTGAAGACCAAATGATACCCTCTTTTCTTTGGTTGGTGTGAAAAAAACACTGGAGTTTGTAGTTGAAATTTTGCATATTGGTGTTGCAGGCCTTAGAGCATGTTAAGTATGTGCATTTTTTTAGTGTAAGATGAAACATGTCTTGAGTCACACAGGACCTGTCAGAAATGGTTTAATTAAAGGCCAAGTGAAATTATGGTAGAAACATTAGGAAAAATTTAGGGTGGCTACTTTGAAAAAGGGCTAACTTAGATTTAGTTGTTTTGGCAAAAAAACATTAAATAGCATACCTGTTGATCCTAGTACAGCAAATTTCACATTAATTTTTCACTGTTTTCCTGGAACTTTTGGAAAGTTTATTGGTTATTAAGTATCTCAGAGAATTGTATTGCAAGTGAAATTTCATAGGTTACCATATAGATATGATTAAAGGTAGTGGAGGGATGGCTTCAGCATCTGGTCTGTAGCAGCAGCCCACTGCAGAAATCACGTTGCTAAAGGTCCTTGAACCCCATTGTGTGCTGTGGAGTAAAGCAGTACTTCATGACTAGCCTCTGGAATGGAGGGGATACTTCTCTTCCAGATGAAGTAGCAACATATGAGTTAGAGGACAACCTAGGCAGACTGTTTGGTTTTGCAATCTTAATATGCCCAGTGTTCATGATGGAAAGGGAAGTCTGGCTCAAGTTGCCAAACTGGAAAGCTGTGTAAGAGCTCTTTTGTGATAACCCAGTCAAGTATGCCAGTGTTTTAATTTAGAAATGCAACCTATAAGAATTTATCCATGAAATATGCCTACTCCCATGGTGAGCGGAATAATTGGTGCATAATAAGCACGGAAAAATGTGGATTGAGAGAAGAACATGTGCTCTTGATGTAAAGATGGCACAACACTGGAAGAACATGTTTGTACATGGGAAATACAGACAGAAAGACTAGAAGGATTTAATTACAATTCATAGAAGATGCATAATGCATGTAGATGATTTCATAATTGTAACAAAATGGGTTGTTTGCTAATTCTGAAAATATTTATCCCCTGCCTATAATGTATGTAATGTATAATTGCTGTTGGCCAAATCTGCCTATCAGGTAATATTCCCAGTTCAGAGAGACTTGAGTGTATCTGAGGAAAGAATTTAGCCCAAAATACTATGATTTTTCAATTTCATAAACCTGTTATATAGTGACTTCATCTGGTGTCTTAGGTGAGGAGAACAAAAGGGTAATTACACTTTGTGTTGTTGCTTTTAGAACAACTCTACTTCTACCTGTTGTATTGTTCAGTCATCTTACACATGATATCGTTTTTCAAAAACTTATCAACAGTAACTATGATGTATGTCACACTTCTGTGCTACTTGGCAGAAAGTTATTTTAAACAGCCTCTTCATTTGTTCAGTGCCATACACTGTCTTGATGTGTGTATTAATCCTTGTGTCTCAGTTTCCTAGCTACAAAATAGGCAGGAAAAAGCTTTTTGTTCCCCCTTCTTCCTATGCCTCACCTGTCTGTACAGGTTGCCCTTGGCAATAAGAGTTCCCTTTGTTCTTTGAACAAAACTTAGAAACATTAGGGTTTCTTCCTTGAGATTTCTAGGCACCTGCCACTTCCTCAGAAAGAATATACAGTCTCCCAGTTCTTACTTGGAGGAAAGCTTTATGTATTACTTATGTTTTAGCTTCACCTTTAGTATTTAAAAAAAAAAAAGATTTTTCTCCCTCATAGGTACCCCCTCGTGTTCAACTGGTAACAGTGTCCCATACTAAATCAAGCATAAGGTGCATATTTTTTTATCTGTGTTAGCAAACTAGTAATCAGGTCTTTCATATACCATATGCTTTTTGTCACTTGTGCATGGGGTTTGGGATCTTCAGCTGGAGGTGGCAGGTAAATTATTCCTAAGAGAATAAAAGGGTAAGACCACAAAAAAGTTAAAATGTAAAAAGGCTTCTTGTAGATAGCCCGTTTGACATGAGGTTCAAGAAAGGTGAGAATAAAGCATATTAATTAGTGGCTAATAAGTAAACCACTGCCTTGATAGATAGGAGCACTGAGACTGCATCAAACTACCCTCACAAAATCTCTTACAAAGGGACTAATTTACAGGGCTGTACACAGTAACAAAGTATTTCTATAATTACTGTTGAGAAAAGTCCCATGTTCTTTGCTGCTGTCATTAAGATTAGTAATTTGTAATCTTTTAGGAAGACTTTGTTTTGTTTATTCACAGCAAAGTTTTTTGCTCTTTGATGGCATGACATGTGTGGTCCTTTCCTATTGTCAGCAATTAAGGGATGGTCTCAACTGAGCAAAAAGGCTTTGTGATACAGGGACCGTTTGCCTGAAATGTTCCCATGTGAGCTATGGGCTTGGTTACACTGAACGGGTGAAAAAACCATGGCTTTTGTTAGAATGACAGGCAGGCAGCAGAAGCAAAGTTTAACCCAAATCCTTTTGTAGATATTGGAAAGTCATAAGCCTTGAGATGACACTGGCACATTCAACATGCTGTGTGATCTGGGACTCTGGTGCTTGTATCACTGTGTGAATGTGTGTACAGTGTAAACATTTTATGAAGTGCAGTTTCTGATCCATCGGTCTGTCTGGGCAAGAATGTCCCTTGATACTAAAAAGAACAGCAATCAGGACAGAATTGGTCAATGCGGCATGTCTAATGGTGGGAAGATATTTGAAGGACTCACTATAGACACAATAGGCTCTCTAAATAGCCTCTTTGCACCCGGAGTCTTATTGCAAACAGGTTCATTAAGGAGAGACATTCTGACACACAGTATCACAGTAATGAAAGTAGCTCTGTTTTTCTAATATTGTGTCTTGCCACTTCAGTTATGCTGCTGGTACAAGATTTCCCTTGTGTTGTTGTATATTTCTCTAGAAAAAGAATCAGTCTTCATAGAATATACAATTATTTTCTACAGGAATATATAACTTATACCTAAGAATCTGTCCTTCCTGTTTATGTGCACTAGTGCAAAAATAATTGGCAATCAAATCTTCAAAACAAAAAATGCTTTCACCTTTGATTTGAAAGGCTCATATATGTTAAAATGGTTGTAACACAAATACATATATATGTATGTACAGTTGTAAAACACTTCCATGAATATACAAAGTTAGACAAAATGTCCATGACCACATATAAAATGAATATTAGTGAATTCTTTTTTTTTTTCCCATGAGGCACCTTGGTTTGTTTTGCTTCTTTTCTCTTTAGGCACTGAAGTATAAGTTCATAGAGAGGAAAATCAAAAGGTTATAGTTTATCCTACTTTACATATAACTGGTGTGTGACTCAAGCTGTTGGATTGGCTTAATGTATACTTAGAACATTATGACCATGGGGGGAAAAAAGGTAATATTGTTTTAAAAGTGGATATGGAAAATTTAATGTGCTCAAGTGGGAACAATGGCATATTAAAAAAAAAAAAAAATCATGACACAGATCTAATAATTCACTTGCCCCTGTAGGAATGGGGTATCGGCTCTGATGCTGCTTGGTAGTTTATTTTTATATACGCCCCTGGTCCCTGCTGTATATCCTTCGTATGGGTTCCAGAGAAAAGAAAGAAAATAACCTGTAGGGAAATCAGCTTAGAAACCTTTCATTAAATACATTGTGTTTCATATCATGTCGTTCACAAAATCTCCAAGAAAGATAGAAAGTGTTATCAGACTGCATGCGTAAAATACTATATTTGAATACTGTAATTTGCTGTAAGATTAAGGACCAAGGGTATAGACGTATTCGTTATTTCATTATTCACTTACGCTTGATGGATAATGCTTCGGGGGTTCTTTTCATTTTTCTTGCCTAGCACAGATATGCAGTTTTAACTTTTTATTTAATGCTGCAGAAAACACTCCTGTTCCCCTAAGCTTTACTGTCCTGCTTGTTTGCTTTTTAGTGGTGTGATTATTATTCTTTTGGAGTGGTTTTATATTGCTTTTAAGTTTGTTGGGTTTTTTTTTCACAGGCATGTACATTTGTTTTCAAGCAGCTACTAATTATGAGAAAATTTAAAATTACTTTTTGGCAGAAATTCAGAAATAGTCCATTTGTGATTGCAAATAATTTTTTGTTTTATTTCAAGGTAAGAAAATTATAATTACTGTTGTTAACCTGTATTGAAAAATGGGGTTGACGGAGTGCGTATTGTGGGGGCTTCAAAAATCTATCACCATTTTGTTGACTGCTCATGAAGCATAACTTGGTCTAGCCAAATTTGGTCTGTAACTGCCTTCTGCACATAAAAATGTTCATTACATAACAAAAAGCAAATCTAGTTTGCTGAATACATTGTAGATTTAAAAAAAAAATTAAGTAGTATTATATGTTAAATTGTGATTTTTTTTTTAATGGAGTGAATGAATGTAGATATTCAGCTGCATTTGCACAAGTGGTAGTACTTGCACTGGTACTGGTTTAGTTTGTGGATGCTCTAAAAATGGCTTGGTGTAGCAGTGGTATAACTGACAATGAGCTTTTACTTCTCCTGTTTTATTTCTCTCTTTCCCCAATGTACTTCCATACAAGTAGCTTTCTCTTTTTTCTTATTTTGATAGTTTAATAATCACCAGTGTTTCTTATACAGAGAGAGTGGCACAAGCAACAGTACTTGTAATTCCGAAGACCACAGGCTAAAATGCCATTTAATCCATAGCAGAAAAGGCAGCTGCTCTGTCTGCTAACTTCTTGGCTGAGTGGTATTGTGTACCATTTAGGTTACAATTCTGTAGCAGTAAGATGTTGTTTGAGTTTCTTTGCACTTTCTTCATTGCAACAGAAAAGAAAAATAGGCCACACCAGCTGTGAGTTATGTACCCTCTCAGCTGTCCTGGACCAGAACGTTGGTGTCTCTTGAAGAGTGACTTGGACAGATGAAAATGGAAACAGTTCCCTCATGCCTCCAGAGCTTGTTGGTCATCAGTAGTAGTAGTACCACTGAATTCTGTTTCACTGTGTGCTTGTCACCGTCTGAGTTACCAAGTCATTTCCATGACTCTTCTCTCTAGTCATCTGTATTCTTACATCATTGCAATGGAAACTGAATGCCATCAAAATTACTGTATGTATATAAACACATTTGTAGTGCTGTATTTCCTATCTGGAAGGGCACAGGCACTTTTTTCTTCTTTGTGGGTGGGGTTTTTTTGGTTGGTTGTTTTTTTTTTTTTTCCCTAGCAGTACTGCATGGTTTTCTTTGGTTTTTTATTGTATGAAGAATGTGGTCTCTTAGAGGCCAGCCTTGCATATTGTAGTTAGGGTTGTGGGGCTCATAAAAGCTAGGTCTCTTTTTTCCACATTTGTAAGCCAACTATCAAGGATTCTCTGTTGATGATGCACACACTGCTTCTTCCACGTGTTCACTGTTGGTAGTAATGGATGCATCCTGAAGCAATCTGAGGAATTCTGAAACAGGTTCTTAGAGTGTTCAAACCTTAATGTTGAATTTAGTCCAATGTTCCTTTAAGAATATGTGAGGAAGACACTACATTGAGGTACTGTCAACAGCCTGTGCTAGTATTCTGAGCTACAGGCAGCTTAAGTATTTATTTATACATATTTTTAAACAAGGTGTGTTTTTTGCCCCAGAATTCTGTTATTCAAATCTAGAAGTCATTCATGTAGCTTGTTTACTAGACGTACACAGAAAAAAGTTTCTTTAGCAACCTGTGTAGGTGTTCAGAGGCCGCAGGATGTGACTGAACTGGAATTGTGAAATCACAGAATTGTTGAGGTTGTCAGGGACCTCTGGAAGTCATCTCACTCAACCCACCTCCTTAAGTGGGGTCACCTAGAACCAGGATCCTGAACTCTACCTCCCATTGTCACTGCAGCAAAGGCTGCCTTCAGCCTTCACACGCCCACTGAGACTTTTCTGGTTTGTGACTATGAAGTCCAGCACAACACCTTTCCTCATTGGCTTCTCTACCATTTGGGTAGGGAAGTTGTCATCAGTGCTCTCCAGGAACCTCCTGAGTCCACAGAATCACAGAATCCCAAGGGTTGGAAGGGACCTCAAAAGATCATCTAGTCCAACCCCCCTGCAAGAGCAGGGTAACCTAGAGTTGCTTATTTGTTGCAGTTTTGTTCCTCCAAGAGTCATCTGAGAGAAGTCTTGCATAAAGACGAAGGGCTTGTAAATATGAGTCTCATTTCAGCTGTTTGTAGAAGTCTTTGTCCACCTATTCTTCATAGTCAAACAGCCTATAATAGATGCCCAGTACAATGTCAAAGTATGCTCCCCTCCTTTGCAGTATGCTTGGCAGTCTTTTGAAAAGTTACTTTATACTGATCTTCTGTCATGCAATTGTTGCTTTCAGACAAGTCACTGGAAGCCAGAGGTTGTTTGTATCTGAGATGGTAACTATGATATTTTGTTTATTGATGTCATTTTAGACTAGTTTTTTTTTTCAATATACAGGAAAGGCAGCTGTGCCTGCTTTTAATCCTTGTATAAAATTAACCTTTGCTGTGCTTACTAAGTGGTATTGACAACTGATAACGACAGAGAGTCTGACAAATAATAATTTTGCAAGTAGCTTCTATTTCCTTGTCTTACTCCCTTCCTCATTCTCTGTCCTCCCTCCTTTCCTGTCCTCTTTCTTCCTTTCTTGTCCTCTATTCCCCTTCCTTTCACCCTTCTCTCCTCCTTTCTCCTGTTTTTCTCCTTTCCTCTTTACTGAATTACAAAGTTACAGACTGACTGAGGTTGCAAGGAACCTCTGGAGGTCATCTGGTCCAAGCCACACTGCACCAGCAGTTGTCCAGGACCATGTCCAGATGGCTTTTGAATATCTTCATGGATGGAGGCTCCACAGACTTCCTGGGCATCTTGTATAGTGCTCAATCACCTTCACAGTAAAAAGTGTTTTCTGATGTTTCCTGATTGTACATGCACGGGGATATGATATTAGGTATCACAGAAATATGGTGGAATGGCTTCTATGACTGGAGTGTTGGAATGGAAGGTTACAGGCTCTTTACAAAAGACAGGGGCAGCAGACAGGGAGGGCGAGTTGCTATAAATATCAGGGATAGGCTGGAGAGTATAGAACTCTGTCTTGGGACAGGTGAGCAGTCAACAGAGAGTTTGTGAGTCAGGATTAAAGGGAGACATTACTGTAGGGATCTGTTACAGACTGCGTGATCAAGAGGAACCTGTGGATGAAGCACTCTACAGACAGATAGGAAAAGCCTCACGCTCACAGGCCCTTGTTCTCATGGGGGACTTCAACCACGCTGGTATCTGTTGGAGGGATGGTATGGCCCGTCACAAGCAATCCAGGAGGTTCCTCGACTCAATTGTGTGGAAGACAACTTCCTTTTGCAAGTAATAGAGGAGCCGACAGGAGAGGTGCCCTGCTTGACCTTGTGCTCACCAACAGGGAAGGGCTTGTTGGAAATGTGATGCTCCAGGGCAGTGTTGGTTGTAGCAATCATGAGATGGTTGAATTCAAGGTCCTCAGGACAGTGAGAAGGGTGTGCAGTAAGCTCACTGCCCTGGACTTCAAGAGAGCAGACTTTGGGCTCTTCAGGAACCTGCTTAGCAAGATTCCATAGGATATAGCCCTAGAGGGCAGGGGGGCCCAAGACTGTTGGTTAATATTCAAGGATCACCTGCTACAAGCTCAGGAGTGTTGCATCCTGACCAGAAGGAAGTGCAGCAGGAGGGCCAGGAGACACCCTTGGATGGATAAGGAGCTGCTGAGGGAAAAAAAGAGGCTTATAAAAGGTGGAAGCAAGGACAGGTTGCCTGGGATGAATACAGGGATGTTGTCTGAGAAGCTAGGGACTGGGTTGGGAAAGCTAAGGCCCAGTTAGAGCTAAAATTGGCTAAGGATGTTAAAGATAATAGGAAGGGATTCTGTAGGTACGTTGAAAAAAAAAAAAAAGAGACTATGGGCAACGTGGGCCCTCTCCAGAAGCTATCAGTAGAACAGGCTACCCTGGGTTTGGAGAAGGCTGAGGTTCTGAATGGCTTCTTTGCCATGGTCTTCACTGGCAAAGGCTCTGACCACACCACCCAAGTCTTGGAAGGCAGACGCAGGGACTGTGAAAACCTAGACCTGGGGCCCACTGTACATGAGGATCTGATTCGTGACCATCTTAAGAACCTGAATGTACACAAGTCCATGGGACCTGATGAAAACCATCCACAGGTCCTGAAGGATCTGGCAAATGAAGTTGCTAAGCCACTGTCCATCATATCTGAAAATTCACGTCAGTCAGGTGAAGTTCCTGATGACTGGAAAAAGGGAAATATAACCCACATTTTCAAGAAGGGAAAAATGGATGACCCAGGGAATTACAGACCAGTCAGTCTCACCTCTGTGCCTGGCAAAATCTGGGAGCAGATTCTCCTGGAAGGCATGCTAGGGCACATGAAAAACAACAAGGTGCTTGGTGACAGCCAGCATGGCTTTACTAGGGGGAAATCCTGCCTGACCAATTTGGTGGCCTTCTATGATGGGGCTATGCAACTGATGGACAGGGGCAGAGCAGTTGATGTCATCTACCTGGACTTGTGCAAAGCATTCAACACTGTCCCACACGACATCCTTGTCTCTAAATTGGAGAGACATCAATTTGACAGATGGTGGATAAAGAACTGGCTGGATGGCTGCACACAAAGAGTTGTGGTCAATGGATCAATATCCAGCTGGAGACCAGTAACGAGTGGTGTCCCTCAGGGATTGGTATTGGGACTGGTCTTGTTTAACATTGTCAGTGACATGGACAGTGGGATTGAGTGCGCCCTCAGCAAGTTTGCCAATGACACCAAGCTGTGTGGGTCAGTTGATACTGGAAGGAATGCCATCCAGAGGGACCTTGACATGCTTGTGAGGTGGGTTGATGCCAACCTCATGAAGTTTGACCATGCCAAGTGCAAGGTCCTACACCTGGCTGGGAGCAATCCCAGGCACAGCTACAGGTTGGGCAGAGAAGAGATTCAGAGCAGCCCTGTGGAGAAGGACTTGGGGGTGTTGGTTGATGAGAAAATGAGCATGAGCTGGCTTCAGTGTGCACTCACAGCCCAGAAAGCCAACCGTATCCTGGGCTGCATCAAAAGAAGCGTGACCAGCAGGTCAAAGGAGGTGATCCTGCCCTTCTACTCTGCTCTCGTGAGACCTCACTTGGAGTATTGTATGCAGTTCTGGTGTCCTCAACATAAAAAGGACATGGAACAGTTGGAACAAGTCCCGAGGAGGGCCACGAGGATGATCAGGGGACTGGAGCACCTCCCATATGAAGACAGGCTGAGAAAGTTGGGTCTGTTCAGCCTGGAGAAGAGAAGGCTGCATAGAGACTTCCTGGCTGCCTTCAGTATCTGAAGGGGGCCTGCAGGGATGCTGGTGGGGGACTCTTCATTAGGGACTGTAGTGATACGACAACGGGTAACGGGTTCTAACTTAAACAGGGGAAGTTTAGATTGGATATAAGGAAGAAGTTCTTTTCTGTAATGGTGGTGACATTGAGGTGCTGCAGTAGGTCCAGAAAAAGGCAATGAAGCTGGTGAAGGGTCTGAAGGACAAGTCTGATGAACAGCTGAGGGAACTTGGGGTGTTTAGTCTGGAGAAGAGAAGGCTCAGGGGGGGACTTTATCACTCCCTGCAACACCTGAAAGAAAGTTGTAGCAAGGTGGGGGTCTGTCTCTTCTCCCAAGTAACAAGAGAGAGGAGAAGAGTTAACCGTCTCAAGCTGCACCAGGGGAGGTTTAGATTGGATATTAGGAATAATTTCTTCACCTTAGAAGATACTCATGCATTGGAAAAGGCTGCCCAGGGAAGTGGTGGAAATGCCTTCCCTGGACATGTTCAGAAACAGTGTATATGAGGCACTCAGCGATATGGTTTAGAGGTGAACTTGGCATTGTTGGGGTAATGGTTGAAGTTCATGATGTTTTCAAAAGTCTTTTCTAACCTTGTTGATTCTATGATTCTGTGATTCTTTGACTTGGCCACAGGATTCCAGGTGTGGCATCAGAGTGCTAAGGGGAATGATCACCTCCCTTACCCTGCTGGCAATGCTCTGTGTAATGCAGTCCAGGATACCATTGCCCTTCTTGACCGCAAGGGCACTAAACTGGATCATGTTGGTGTCCACCAGAACCCACAGATCCTTTTCTGCAATGCTGCTTCCTGACTAGCTGTTTGCCAGCATACGCTGTTGCATGTGGTTGCTTCTCCCCAGGTTCAGGGCTTTGTACTTCCCCTTGATGAACTTCATGAGGTCCCTATCAGATCATTTCTCCAACCTTCCGAGTTTATGCTGTATGGCAGCACAACTTTCTGGCGTATTAGCTGCTTTTTCCAGTTTTGTGTCATCTATGAACTTGCTGAGGGTACTTTCTGCCCTATTATCCAGATAACTGGGTAAAATTGATGAAGATTTAAAACAGGATAGGAAAACAGTATTGATCCCTGAGCTATACCACTAGTTACCATTACCCTTTTTTAAATTTTACTACTTGCACCTTCTCATCTGTTCTCTTCATCTTATTCCCTTTCTTTTCTGCTTCTTTTCCCCTCCCTATATTTCCCTTCCCCTTTTTCCCTGTTGTTTTCCATCTGGTCCTTAGTAGTGAGGTCTTTGATAACAGTGTTCATACAGTGACTAGTACAGTACTGCTCACATCTTTGATTCAGGGTACTTGATTTAGGCACTACTATATTACAACAAACATCAGAAGAACATCAATGTGAATGTCTGTGTTCTATATGCTACGTTGCAGCCTGATTTAGGGAACACAGGGTTTTAGCTATCTAGGCTGGAAGCAAACTTGTAATGAACTATTCAAGAATTTTGTGTACTGGAATTTTTCCACATCTTTTCACATCTATTTCCAATAATTTTGTTTCCTTCCAGTCCTTAATATTGCTACTGGTAGTTAAGACATTCTCAAAATGTGTGCTTGAAGGGTGTTAGTGGAAATGGGATAGTGATTGACAATCATTTAGCAGTTATTCCTTTAACAAATTCTTTATTTGACAGAGTGTGGACTGGTATTGCCCTAATGCAAAGAGATCTATTAAATTATTCTGGAAAGAGCCAAACAAGAAAGGCCTCCTTATTTCAATTTTCCTCCATATTTCTCTCTTTTGGAGAAATCAATTAAGATTTTTTTTTATATATATCTTCAAGTCTGTATGTTGCATGTATGAGAGGACACTGTTGTACTTCACTGGAGTTTCTGCCGCAAAGTGATATTATTAAATGCTGTTATAATTGTAAGGGATCTTATGCTATGTTTTTTTTTCAGCATGCTCTTCTCCTCCTCTCTTTCTTCTCTTTGCTGTAGTGTCAGATATGGCTTTAAAGCTGCTGCCTAATTTAGATCACATTATCACATTTTCTTACACAACGTGGGGACAGTCATGTCTATGAGTGAGAGAAGACGACACTTCTGGTTTGTGAAATAAGCTCTTCAGCAGGTGCAAAAGCCCTCAGTGCTCCAAGGGGAAGTTTATGAAAAGTTGAAAGAAATTAACCTCAATTAAAAAGGAATATTGATTGATAGTGACAAAGTTAAGTATGATATATTGCTTATGGAAGAAATCTACATTAAAAGAACATTAAAGTCCTGATAGAAAACATTAAACCCAGGAAATTTGCAACAGAGGGTGAAATGTAAAGTTGTTTACATCTCTTTCTAATATTTAACTGTAACAGGACACAGTAAGGAACTAGTTAAGAATAGCTCCTCCTGAGCTAAGGATTTAAGATTCTTCAGGGTGTATTCTCATTTTGATTTGCTGAGATTTTGTTGCTCAGCAGTCATTAAATATGGTAAACTGAAAATCTGGGCCCCTTCAACTATGAATATCTCGTCTGTGTTTTCCATTAGTTTGTGCTTAGTTTGTTAGGCTTTTTTTTTCTGAAATACAAAAAAAAAAGTCTTTAAAGTTCTGTAGACATAAAATGATGGTTTAAAGACTGCTATCAGTCATATAAGGAAATTACCTGCTAGACAGTGGAAATAATCATATATATGTATATAGGTGTGACTGGAACCTTAGAACTTCAGCTGTAATTAGCATTGGCTCTACTAATAGAACATGAAGAAATCCACAAAAATCATCAGTTGCCTTTGGCAACAGTGGCAGTAATAGTCACTTAGGTTTAGTAGTTGGCCATATGGACCTACAGATCAAGAGGTAACAGGTAACATTGTTATTTCAGTCCACTTTCAGTGGACTTGTCAGCAGACTGTTCTGCTCCATCATCTGCTGACACACTGTGTTCAACAGGAATATATGCTTTAGGTGGAAGTTTTCTGATAGCTTGAAGCTATGCACAACAAGCTAGCACCTGCATAAAAAGCTGTGTCCTCTGCAGCCTACGAAATAGCCCAAGTCAGTCATAATCTGAAGCACTTAAAGGCTATATTTGTAACTGTTAAATATGTGAATTTCTCTTGAAATACATATACTCACTTATGGTAAAAAGAAAATGTAAGTAGGATAAATAGGTTCTTTGGACTTCCTACTGGGAGCCACTGCTGGTGAGACTTGTAGTCAACAACTCATCTTTTCCTTTGGGAATCTGCAATTTTTTTTTTCTTCTTCTGCCTCTAGAGCAAAGAAAGGAAAGTGATAATTCCTTTGGAATGCCACATTTCACAACCATCTGTTAGGTGTTAATACATGTGTTCCCAGAGAATTAGTATGGTTGAATCTCATTGAGCTATAAGCTCAATGAAGCTTCACTATAAGAAGTGACAATCTTTTGAAATGTAAGCAGTGTTAAACTTTTTGTTCAGTTTAATGTAAGTAGAGTTTCTTTATGGTAATTTAGTTCAGAATGTCTTTTAATAACTCTGTATTACATAGAAATATATTTATATATAAGAAAGTCCTTAGCCTTTGCAGAGAGATGTTTTTTTAAGGCCGAAGTAATTTTTTGCAGTACTTAAAATGAAGCCTCATAGTTACAAGAAAGTGTATGACATAACTGTAATAAGTCTGCAAGCTGTGGAGCAGAGCACAAATGTTTACAAAGTTAGAGTAGGACTGAATGAACCTCAGTTAATTGAGAGATGTTTTCTATATGTTAGTCCAAATTTAAGAAACTTAAGGATCTGAATTTTAATGGCAAAAGCAAGTGTTCTGCTTTGTCTCTGATAAGAGGTTGATGAACCTTTGGAAGTTAAGAGAGGGACAACATATGTGTGGCTGTGACAGATTTGGGGCTAAGTTGGTATGTATGGATGACAGAAATTATTATTACTTAGAAGATGTTGGAGGGGCAGCTATTGTGGTGATTTTAAGAGTGGCAATTTGCTATGACCCAGGTCAGCTCTTTTTGTCAGAATAAGCAACAGGTTATAACTAAATATTAGTATTGTTAAACCAAAGCAGAGCAATCAGGAGGACTTTGCACTTAGTGGTCATGATTTGAGACTTCCTTATTTAAAGAGAATGAGTAGGGAGCAGTGGGAGAAGAGTGGAACAGGATATGGAGAGGGAAGGAAGATCAGGGAATGAAGAATCTGAGATATTCTCCTTAATACAAGCTCCTTTGTTGCTACAGATCTGTATGTGTGATTGTCCCACAGCTGTAGGAAACCATTTGTTTTCATGATCTTTCTGGCATCTCTTTTCCTAGTCTCATCTGGAAAGTAGTGGAAAAATCACTTTTCTCAGTGTGTTGGCACATTAAGGGTTTATAAAGGTTTTCCTTTGCTATTGTTCACCATCTGTCTCCTGATAAGCATTTAAATATCACAAGTTTGACGAATGTTAGCTTCACGTATTTGATGCTGTTGAGTATCTTGAACAAGAAGGTGGGCCATTTGGTTGTGATTGTCAACCACTCAGAGATAGCCCTGTTTATTAGAAAACTGGTAACTTACTATAGCCCGGGTGTCTGTGTTTCACCTGTGGTGCCAGATCAGCAACGCTTTAGCTGGGGTGTTTTTTCACCGTATAACTGTAAATTGCCTTTGAGGGACCAGTGGTGGCATATATAAGGCAGACAGTAAAGGAGGAGGGCATGGCAACCATGCAGTGGAGGGTTTGGGGTGAAAAAGTTGAATCTATATGTAAATGGAGCATTGCCGACTTAACTAAATCTGGGCTACAAAAAAAGTTTGGGAATGTCACAAAAAGACTGCTGTATGATGTATGTACTTAATTTAATTTCCTATTATTTCAGTTGAAGGAAATTTGAGGCTTTATTATTTATACAATAGATTACTCAGTATGCAATTGTTTGCTAAGGTCACAGATTAAAACTGGCTGTTTTTCAAATACAGAAGTATGTTTCAAGTAATGTATCATTAGATAAAGTGGAGGATTTGATTAGTGATTTGAGACATGTATAGCATTGCTCCTATAAAAGAAAATGTTCCAATGTGTTAAAGTACCTTCACAAAAGCCTTAGTTCTAGAAAACTACATCCAAATAATCCTACACTTGTAAAATTAAGGGATTGAGTAGCAACGTATATCTGTGGGGATAAGGTTTTTGCAGATTTTTTTTCAAAATAGAGATAAATACTTCTGCCAGCACCTAATGGAGGTAGAATGATCACAAAAGCACAGCTATTGGCCTAACTGTCCGGTTTCATGTGCTATTTGAATGTATATGCTATCAAACTTGTGTACATAGTTCCCATAGCTTTACTGTCAATGTACCTACTTTGTTTTCAATGGAAAAAAGAATGTTGAGAGGCTAAGAGTTCATACAGTATTAACTGAAAATAAAATTGACTTAGTTCTCATAGATATACTAAAGGAACATTCTGTACTGGGTCTTTGTTTTCTATAGGCAAAAATAAAAATCTGCAAGCCCATTGGAGTTTTAAATACAATATAAGTGTCATACATAATCATAACAAGTATGCAGAATGTTTTCAAACTTTTGTATTGTATGGAAGCAATTACTGGCACTGACTGCATCACACACCCCTCATATGGGCTAAGGCCAAAAGAAATGAACATCTCTATACAAAATTACGTTGTGTGGGTGGGAAGAGAGTGGGATTTAACTTTTACTAGGGAGCAACAATGAGCCATATTTTAATGCCAATCACATACTCTGTAACTCAAATCCAAAAAGTAAGTATCTCATTTTAGGCTTTTGTTACTCTTTCTTGTCATTCTCTGTCATACAACTCCCAAAGGAGACTCTTGCATTTTCATAGTGGAAAATTTTCAGGTATGATATGTACAAATACAAATCTAGCAGGAAGTTATTTCTCCATTCACTGTTCAGCCAGCTCTGTGGTTGCTGACATAGTACATAGCACTTTTTTCTCAGCATGTTAATTTTACTTACAGCACTGCCTTCCATGCTTCCATTTTATGGAGGTTACCAAGATTGCTCTGCCAGGTGCTTTGTTCAATGCACACTTGCCATTCTGGATGTTCAGAGCAACTTTCTCTAGAATCCTGCTTTTGGTGACATTGGTGAAACTGTCTATAACACACAGCTTGTACATATGGGGATAGAAACAAATAGTCTGTCTTGTCTTCTGCAAGTAGATGCTTATTTTTGTTCCAAGGAATATTTTCTCGTGTTAGTGACTTTCACTTTCCTTGCATAGCTCCTTTCTCCAAAACTGGGCTGATCTTCTGAAGCTTCTGATGCTTGCCATGTTAGGAGCATCCATCCATTCATAACCTCTTGAGAAGCCTGAATGGGTAAAATATGGCTGCTTCTTTCATGCCAGCTGGTCTGATGAAGGGCATAGATGCTTCTGACAATTCTCTTTTTCTCTCTTTTAGAAGAAAGAGGCTGTCTCTCCTTATGTTCTGGGCTCGTAGTGATTGCACCTGTGTGACTGCATTGCACATAGAAAGTCTCAGGAGTCAAAACCTAAACATTTCAAAGGTGGAGGAGACTCTCCACCAGTGCATATAGTCCCTTCTTAAAACTGGAACATTGCTTCTGTGAGGAAATACTTTTTCAGGGTCTTTCCTGTCACAGTGAAATACTTCCATTTGGGAGTTTGACTCAAAAGACTGACCGTGATGTTCTTGCTTTCTTGGCATGCACTTGAGTTATTATGCTGCCACTTTGTTCCAGTGTGTGTGGTGTGTGCTGGATGGAGCTATGTACCAGCTGAATTATGAATAAGGGAGAATACTTCATTGCAATATTTTAAAAGACATAATTGCTTGGTATTTGCTCCCCGATGTTTCATGTGGCTATCCAAGTCATATAATAAATCTTGATGTGACACTCATCATTTGTGAAAATCGGCAACTAGGAATTCATAGCCAAAATGCATTGTACGTCTTGGTCCATAGGTTAGCAGGGCAGCATCTCTGAATGCTGCTGCTGCAGGCAAAGGAACTTTCGGAAGGTAATGGTGTAGCAGTGGGTGTCATGAACATCACATGGGCAGTAGGGACACATATGAGCAGCACAGAAAGTTTTGAATAAAATGATCTTGGGACTGGATTATGCAGCTGAGTATGAGCTAGAAAGCTGAGAGAAGGACAGAGGAGTAGATGAGTGCTTTTGTTAGGGCATGGAGTTCATAGAGGAGAATGGGATCAAATTATTTTGTGCTAAAATGAGGCATATATTACACTATTTGTATGTGTATGGGCATTAGGAGTGTATCTATGGGTATAATGTTATGCTTTAGACTACACTTTTATGGGTTTTGTGATCATTGGAGTTCCTGGAAGCCTGTAATTTAGTTACCTATCTCAAATTATCAGAAAGAATATAGAATAGTGTGGATAAAACAGAGTTAAAACCATTGTCCTGCCCACTCAAAAATCCGTCTGAGCTTCCGGGTGAATTCACTTCAATGAAAAAAGGCACTCCCTTTTGGCTGGAAAAAAAGACATTTTAACAGGAGTCACTGACTAAATGTGTGTGTAAACAGTCAGTGATGCTGTGTGGGTACGTATGTATGTGCACACACACACACACACTTAGAAACACATAGAGAGACAGACTCATGCGCACATTGGTTAGGCAGATGCTGGAGTAATGCCTTTGAATATTTCTGCTAATTTGGTCTGATAAATCAGCTATGCTTCCTGTAGGGCAACACACTCAATATTCTTAAATTAGTATTTGTCACTTGCACAGATAATTTGTAGGTAAGTAATTTTTTAATGTAAATCTTTGCTATATCCCTGTTACGTAGCTAAAGCAAAATTCCCACTTTCTCTACAGTTTAAAGTCACATCCTCAGAAGTGATTTGTAAATTTGGTTTCCTGATTTAGGACCTGTCAGGCTGTGTTTACTCTAACTATTCACAGCTGTGATGGAAGTCAACTGGAACAACAAATCAGTACCTATGAGCATTAAATCAGGCTCCCTAAAACTGAACCCCTGTAGGAGACTGTGTATTTATCTCTGTGAAGAAGTTGTATGATATGCTATCAAATGGTCTGGATTAGAATGTGGCACTCTTTATTTCTTGGTTTCTTAATCCACTAGAAAAGGTACCTCATAGAATTTTTTATCTGTTGCTTCTGTGCATACCCATAATGTTCAGGCGTGTTCTTACTGTCTACAGACGATTTTAATTGCATGCAGTTTCATGATCGTGTTATGGCAAGTGTGATTGGATTTGGAGTTAGACTGTGGCTTTTCTTTCGTGCTCACATTAGAGGGAGTGCCCATGGCAACTTTGTGAATGAAGAGGAAATCTGCTAGTTAAACAGTTTTGTTTCCTATGTGACTCAACAAATATTGTTTGAGGTTTTTTCTCTCTATTTTTTTTCTTTTTTTTGTTTTGTTTTGTTATGCAGTAGGGCAGTAAGGTAGTTGAGTGTATGGTATGTACTGGGGATTAATACATTTTATACCAGTAATGCTATACATCAGCACAAAAAATGTTACTTCTTTGTCTGCTTCCTTACATCAAAGTAAAATTTGGACCAGAGTACAAATAACACTAAAGTAACTGTAATAGTCTGCCTTTTTTTTTTTTTCTAAGACTCAGCCAATTCAGATCCTGATATGATTCTCTTCAGCATTCATAAAGATAAGAAGAAAAGTGTATGTAGTATCATCAGACTTTTTTGGCTTCACAAGCATCTGCTTGTCACCTCGTCTGACAAACTTTTTAAAATATTGATGGAAAATATTTTTATTCGGTTTTTTTTTGTATTAATAGGTTTTTATGTCTCAGCTGGTGAATTTTCTAGCTGCCATCACCACCTGTTGTGTTACTCTTTCCAATTTGTACTGACTTGTTGATTGTGGGGCAGTCTTCCTGCATTACCTACTTATCATGACTTTGCACTGAGTTTTGTAAGTTGATCAGGTTAATCACATCACCTAATCACAGGTGCTTAGTATATTTCAATCTTCTATAAGCTTTTTCTTATTTTATGATTCCATCCTTAGCAGCCATCCTCTGACTGCAAGGTTCACTTTGTTCAGACAAGGAAAATGAGACAAGGAAAGGTAGAGGAAACTTTCATAACTGAAAGTTTTATAAATAGATTTTATATAGATGCATATGTATTTTTAAGAGCTTGGCCAAATGATGACTTTGACAAAGATTTAACAGACTAGGAGTGTGAAGTGTTCTGTAGGCTAACAGTTTTAATGGGTTTATCTTAGACAGTTCTTCAGTTGTGAAGTATCAGTTAATAATTTACCCATCCCAAGAGGCAGAGGAAGCAATCACACTCAGCAGTGAGGTACTGCTGAACCTGTTGCAGTGCTGCAGCTCATCACGACTATAGAAATGTGCCACTGGATGCGACATCAGCACTGTGTCTGCACTTTGACAAATGAAGTCTTGTAAGAGCTAAATAAGGCATGGGGAGTTTGGAATGAGCAAATAGCTCTTCAGCTGATTTCTGCAGTAATGGATTACTGTAAATGTCCATCTGCTGCACATCTGAGGGAACACAGGTTAAAATGAAAGGATTTGGGTCTTTCTTTGGTGGAGCTTTGGGAAAAGATGGGGTTTTTTGGTGGTTTGTTTTTTGGCTCTTTGGGGGTTTGGGGCTTTGTTTTATTGGTTTGGTTTTGTGGAGATTTTTTTGTTTTGGTTTGGTTTTTTTTTTTGTTTGGTTTCATTTTTGTTAAAAAAAGCACCCAAAACCAACAAGACAACAAACAACTCCCAAAAGATGAAAAATGTTTCTAAAACCTAAAGGTACAGTTAATAATGTTGACATGGTATTTGGAAAGTAAATGTTCTGGTCTGATGATACATTGCAAGAGCTGGAGTTTTCAACCAGAAATGTGGATATTTAGCATAAAAAAGCCCTGAAATATAGTACTTTTACCATCACCCTTTACTATGCAATTTGTTCAGATGCAGTTGTTAACATGAAATTGGAGTAGATTAAACACTATTTATGTGAATTTTGTTCCAGCATTTACTCATTGAATTATCCTGTACTACCAGGATGGTAAGTTTCGTAATTTTGTTTTCCACTATATGAAGAATGTTTCTCCACAGATAGTCATTTTTGCATACATATTTATTTATTAGACATTATGCCATTCTAAAGATTTACAGTTATTTAATAATGATTTATTATAGTAATTTATTCTGCCAGCTGTGGCACATTTTTACAGGAATTTGTAAATCAAATGTATATTGAAATTCACTAGAAACACGCATTTTAGATTGTAATGAAATGTACTCCAAAATTGGTTTTAGAAGTGGGTAGCTATATGAATGAACTGTAACTTTCAGTTTCTAGTGTTATATAGCTTTTCCTCCACCTGTTTTATTTACTTGCCAGTCTTGGATGTTTCACTTACTACAGGGTTAGTGACTCTTTATGCTCCTGTGTGAAGAGCCTTAGAGTCACTTCCTTTGTCCTCCAGGGCATCAGTATCAAATCATGCACTTGACCTGCAGTGACCATGTCACATTAAGGATTAGGAAGGCAGCTTGACAGCAGTTTCAGTGTGCTTCTAATTGCTGTCTCTCTGTTGTAATAGAAAATGCATGTCTTGAATTTAGTGACTCATAAGAGACACTAAGTGAAATTAGTATTTAAAGTGATAAAAACTGGTAGAGGGTTGCAGGGGGAAACCAACAGTATTTTTACAGTATTTTGTAAAACTCTCAAAATATTTTTGATACTGTTTCATTTGCAGCTTCACTACAGACTCTACATTTAGTTAATTTTAAAGCTCTTGTGAAGCATCAGGTTAGTAACATTCCAGTTTGTAGTCTTATACCTGCTATTCTTGCCTATTTGAAATCTGGCTATGGGTGTGAAGTACTCTTTAAAATTCCAGTTCTATGTATCAGTTTCCCAGTAGTAAAAATCAAAATGAGATACTTCCTTTCTTCTCTCTGTTGTCTCTCTTGATTATTCAGGCTATAAACCTTTCTAGACAGGAACTCTCTCTTCCTTTTGTTTGTACAGCACCCAGCACAGCTGGAAGAGGGAAATGGGCTGAGCTTGGTTTTAAGTCTCTCAGACTTTGGTTTAATACAAATAGGATGCAGCTAACAACAATGAAGCTGTCTCTCAGTTCTTGTGTAAATCCTGAGATAAATTATCTTTAAGTGAAAACTCAAAGTATCTCAGCTTCTTAGAGATACTTATTTTGCGGGTTGGTTCTGATCTCTAAACCAGAGGATCTGTTGCCTTGTACCTTGTGAAAATAAGCTGCTGTGCATGTGTACACAGTATAGGATCCCGGCTTGCCAGATAAGCAGTGGTGCTTTCTTGTTTATCAAAGATCAGAAGTAAAGTTTAAATTAGTTCAATGCAATGTTATGATACTGAAACGTTGCTTTTTCAATTTTTTCTGAATATAATCTCTTCATGATAATAAGTAAAATTGTCATGACAGAATTCAAAAGAGAGAAAGGATGGGAAGTATAACGTTTCTAAATGAGTACGGATTCTAATTACTCTCTGTGAAATCTTGCCTGTGTTAGAAAAACACATAAACAAAAAATCAATTTAAGTACATTCATCTACAAAAATTCTAATATAAAACATAATGGTAAGTCATTGATTGAAAAAAGAGCAGAAATTTATTTCCATTTCCTGTATAGGGATGGGATGATTTTTGTAGTGTGATTGCAGGAACATTCACATCAATATAGACACTGAGAGGTCAATGTTTATTTCTTAAACAATTTTTTTAAAGATTAATCTTTTCTTAAGAACACTACATTATTTGACAGAAAACAACTGATGTTTTCTTTTATGCTTCCTAGGTGTTTTTCCACCTCAATTACCTTTGCACAGTTAGCTCTTTTGTTAAGTCAAGTGTAGGACACTATATAGTCTTCCATGTGTTTACATTGATGCTTATCCTGTATTCCTTTTGAAAAGTGACCTGCAAAGCAAATAAACCTGCTTGTGTCCTGATTTTGCTTGGCTTGGCAGGTTTGTAGTTTTTCTCAGTTCTACACCTATTAATCTTGTATGTGAGGAGGGAGTAAGAATATAGAAAAAGTTTTCATTGTTAAAATTTCTATGTTGTTTTACTCTTTTAGTCTCTTTGATTTGAAACTCACTGAGATTCTTCTTCTTTAGAAGGATCAATCTTGGAGGATCAGTCCTCTAGCACAAGAGAAAAAAGGCAATTTTTTAATATTTTTAAGTCACAATTTCTCCCCTGTCCAAATGTGCTCCTGACAAATTTAATTCTTTAAGCAAAACAGGACATACCTACCTGTCTTGCAGTTTTACTCCAGGTGCTAATTTTTTTGCTTCCAAGTGACAAGAGAATATTTTATTTTCAGGAGATTAAAAATTTTCATAGATGCTTACTAAGTTTTGCTTTAGCTTGCTGTTTTAACATCAGAGTGGAGAGTGGAACACTTTTGTTCTATTTTAAACTTGTTAAGCTGCATATCACCTTTCAAGAAATGCTTACTCAGTAGCTCATCAGCAGGCAGAATCTTCAAGAAGCGGTTTAGCATCTTTGGACAACAGGCATACAGACCACTGACATTCTCCCAGGTTATATCCCACCTACAAAAAATCTTTCTTTTTCCTAAAGTAGAACAATTTTTTTCTTATTGTAAACTTCTAACATGTTCACAGGTATCCTGGGAGTAAATTGGATGAAGGAGTTATCATGCTAGAATGATGCTGCACTATAACAGCTGTCTCTGTAGTTCTGTCTTTAGCATACAACCAGCTGATTACACGTGAACTAATACTTGTAACAGGTTATTCTCTTTGCTGGTCAGTTTTCTCGTGCCGGTGGAAACTGAAATGGTGAAACTCATGTTGTGAAAGTGAGGGAGAAAGGGTTTAACTGCTGGCATGCTGGCATGCTGCAGGCACTTGGGTGGGTATCACTGATGCTCTGCTGTACTGTCGCATTTCCCTGCTGTGGGTTTTCCCCCTTCTTCAGAGCATACGCATGAATAGTTATGAACGCTCTTCCAGGGAGAACTTTCTTCACCTCCTATCTGCCAGCTCTGGGAGAAATCCGTTGATGCTATTGTCCTTTCTCCACATATTCCAAGTAACAATTCTGTTTTAGGGATTATCGCTCTTTGCTGTCATTGAACTTGCCTATGTTTCCAAATGTATTAGACATAAAGAAGAAAAAGTTCTCTTGCAAAACTGACGAGATTTGAAGGGACATTTATGTACCATACAGGAATTTGCAAGCCCCATTTTCAGATTAAAAATAGTAAGAAAAGTAATTTAATCTCAGCTGTTCCAATAGCCCAATAGCTGAAGCTTCTGTCTGCTCTACAGTACAAGGCTGAAACATTCACATCCCAGGGATAAAAAGGAGTAACAGGCACAGGTTTTTGTTTAGGACCCATTAGTACATAGTGAGAGATTTTAAAAAAATCTGGCTGTAGTAACGTGAAAGTTTCTGGTTTTACTTATCTGGCTCCAAAAAGGTCTCAGGATTGTGCTGCAGAGGATGCAGACTGTTTCAGTAAGGGGGATGACATGTTAGTTCTTCTCCATTGTACGTGTAATAAAGTTAGTGACACTACTGAAGGTGTAGCAGAGGGCTTTCTTGCAAAGTGGTGGTAAAAACTGTTTTCATGCTTTTTAGTTGGAGCTTAAAGGGCAGAGAGGGGTGTCCTGCGTATGAGAGTTTAAGCAACAACACTGTTAGCTGGAACACTCTCCACTACCTCTTTCTCCCATTCTTGAACATTGATCTGACCTCATCCCTCAAATCCTTGGTCTTTTCATAACAGATAGACTTGTAGATGCTCCTTTGGTGCCAGCCTTGTAAGTCTGTTACAATTACTGCAAAAACAAAATCCAGTTTAGCCTTAAAGTACAACTTTTAAGGTTCTTGGGGGTCAGATCATCCCGAGTATGCTATATGTGAAAGCCAAGGCAGGGACTAATAATGTCCTTTGTAATTTTCCTTTAGAGCATATTTACCTCTTTCTCGTCAATGCTCCTATTCTCTCTTCAATTGTGTAAATGGAGAAAACCCACAAGCTTCAATTTCAGGTCTGGCTCCTAAAGCAAACCAGTGTGGTTCATTTGTGGGTTGTGAATACGGGTTTGATTTGGTGTAGACCTGTGGGTACTTTGGGGCTGGAGCGCACACAGCTGTGGGTTCCAGATGCTTGCTATCCTGTATTAATGTGGCTTGTCTGTGAAACCATGGCATCCACAATGCTAAACAAAGGTCCACGCCTGTGGTGGTTTGGGAACTGCTCCCAGCAAGAGAAATTCTGTTCTCTTAAAGTGAGTAGGAACAAATTTATAGACATCCAGCTCACACAGGCTTAGATAATGTGAAAATCATCTTATGAGTTTCATTTTAACAGAGATCCAGATGTATTATACGTGAAAATTTCAGACACTTCATAATTTTGGTGTTTCGAGAGTGAACCAAGGGAGTAACAAGATATTTGCTCCGTAATGTCTTAATATTATAGGAGCTCAACCTTTTTATATCTTCTACCTTGCTGGCATAACCAGTATGCAAATATCATAGTGTCGTGGTTTAAGCCCAGCCAGTAACTCAGAATCATGCAGCTGCTCGCTCACCCCCTCTCCTCCTTGTTCCTCCCCCAGCTTCCGGAGGGATTCGGAGGAGAATCGAAAGAATCTAACTCCCATGGGTTGAGATAAGAACAGCCCAGTAACTAAGGTATAACAGAAAACCACTACTGCTACCATCAATAATAATAATAATCATAAGGGAAATAACAAGGGAAGAGAATACAACCGCTCACCACCCACTGACCAATATCCAGCTCGACCCAAGCAGTGATCTTGCCCTTCCGGGTAACTGTCCCCCATTCTACATCCTGGGCATGATGTGCTGTGGTATGGAATACCTCTTTGGCTAGTTTGGGTCAGGTGTCCTGTGTCTGCTTCCTCCCAGCTTCCCCTCCTCCCTGGCAGAGCATGAGACTCAGGAAGTCCTTGGTCAGAGTAAACATGACTTAGCAACCACTAAAACCATTGGTGTTATCAGCGCTGTTCCCAGGCTAAAAGTAAAAACCACAGCACTGCACCAGCTACTAAGAAGGAGAAAAATTGCTGCCACTGCTGAACCCAGGGCACATAGAAACATGCTTTTAGTGTTTATATGCAGCCAGTGTCTTTTCATCTACTATGGTACCAATACAGAGAACATCTTTTCTATAGGGTGGAAAAGAGAATTACATATCCTGATTTTCTTCCAATGGTGCTGAGCATTCTCACTTGTATTTGTCTTTAATAACTTCATTATTAAAAATGGTCTCCCACCATTTTTTAAATTATGAAGTCAACTCTTTTTTTTTTCTTGAGTGTGTGAATGAATTACTAATAGGAGAATATTTTTATCATTTTATGCTGAAGTCACTTCTTAAAAAATTTACCCAAACTATTGTCTGCACATTAAATTCAACAGAATATAAAGTATTCTTAGATCACTTTTTATTGTAAGCTCTGTCCCTGCAATCCTGTGATTTAATAAATGTCTTTGTATAGCGTCTTTAACACAAACTTTATCTCCGAAACACTGTGCAGAGTTAATAAAATTAAAAAGGTTTTTTTGTTTTTACTAGAAGTTAAGAGACATAGACATGAGAACAGAGACATATTGTTTGCAGATGAAGGCTGGAAATAGATAGAGAATGAGGGAGAGAAATGCAGCAGGGTGGTTCCAGATGGCAGGCATTGCAGAGGAGAAGGTTCTTGCAGCCATGTTGGCCAGAGTGTACAAAAGGATAAAAAAAGACTCTGATGCCAAGCAGAAAAGCTGGAATATAGAGTAATGAAAGTAATATTGCAGGAAATTTATAAACATTTTTTAAATAGGTAAGTGTCCTTTCTTAAAAAAAAAGAATGAATGGAGAGCTGGATTTGTTTGTGTGCAATGATATTTCAGGTGAAAAAATGTTACAGAAATTGAATTTTACTGATGCTCTGTATACAGCAGGTGAGCATGTTTGTTTTTTTGGGGGGGGGGTATGTTTTCAAACAAAATAGCAGCTTGTAAGTATTTAAAAGTTTATTGAGTCTTACTGCACTTCTGAGTATCTTATAAATTATTTAATTGTCTGATGGATATGTGGCTACCTAACTATAGGTCATGAAATATGCACTGTTCCTCTAATACACTGGAGGGAGACCTGTTTATAAAGTATTTAGTATTGGTTTTATAATGCACTGTTGTCAACAGGAGACCATGAAGCTCAAAGATCAATCTCATTTTGGCCCACAGTATTAATGCTCCTTTATGAAACTCTGTGACAGGTCACTTAGACAACAGCCCTTAATGAAAGGACCATGTGCCAGTGTGTGGTCGTGTGACTGTCTGTTAGTAAGGCATACTTCAGTCGCTGCCAAGGCTGCAGATGAATCTCTTTGTCCAACTCCCTGAGGTGACTCTGTGACTGCTGCTACTGCTGGCCAGGTGATGGAGCTCATCATTTCCCCAGTCCTCCAGAGAGAAGTGAGACAGAGGCTACAGAGCTCTTGCTAATGCAGTTTTTTCTAATTGTCCAGAGAGCTACTAGGACACTGGGCAGTTCAGGCAATTCTGTGTACTGAGAATGAGCCAGTAATTAGAAAAACATAGCTGCTCTTAATTCAGTCTTGCATTTATGCGTGAAGTGTCTTTTCAACCATCTAAAATTCAGCTGTTCTATAAACCACCAGCATTTTTAGGTCATTTTAGTTATTTCATTATGATGAACTTACGTTTTAGACACCAAATAATTGTTACTAAGAAGTGGCACAATAGATTATATTATCGAATAATTAGGTTATAAGCTTAGCCTGCCCTTAAGACCTTCAGGCTGTTCTGGGATCCAAAGACCTTGGTTGTTATCGAGACAGTTTACTAAAAGGATGAGAATAATGAAATTGACTAGCAGAGGATAAATGGCTTTTTAAAGGTCTTGTACTAAACTAGTGTCCAGCAGACAATTCCCACAGTTTCAGGATGTTTTTCAGGAAAGAACAGCAAAACTTGCTGAGTTTAATGATATATTAAAAATATAAACCTTGCTTAACCCCACATAATCAATAGCTGAATGATGCTGTAATATAGTAGTGCATCTGTATAATAGCATAGTGATAACCTGTGGATGTAAACACATTTAAGTGTGGGTGTTTTGGGTTTTTTTTTTTTTAATGAAATGTTTGAATGATCTTTCTTGATGACTTAACATGGGTTGTTGCATTGTTGTTTTAACAGTTGCTGATAACTTGCTGCTATTTCTGTTGAATCCTGAACTTATGTCTTAGCAAATAATACGGTCTTGAAATACTTTATTTTAAAAGTGAAATGCATTTACTTTTGTGCTATACATCTTTCTATATTATGTGGCATGTCAGGTGCCCTCTGTCCTTAAAACTCCTTGTAAATCAAAACAGAATGTATGAATCCTACTATTATTTTAGTAGTGGGCCATACAGACATTTCATTAGATGCATAGATTAAATCAAAGTGTCTTGGAGCTTCTTGTTGTTTCTAGTTTACTTTGAGTCAGATTCTCATACCTTAATCTAGTTATCTTTTACATTTGGTATAAACAATTAAGTAGTTTTGTGTCCAAAAAAGACACCAATGCAAACAGACATGAAATGAAGATGTGAAACTGTGCCACATGTGCAGAGCAAGCTGCCCTCTTTACCTGTCGTCAAATTAAGGTGTTTGCACCAAATTTTTGCTAGGCATGTAAAATTCTTCTGAGAAAAGCATGAGGGTTTTTTTTTTGTCTTAGCTTATTATCCACATATAGACACCAGTTATTGCTAGTTAAATGCCATGCTGATGAGTAGAATAGCTTTTAAACATCAAGTAATTACTTAGAAAATTTAATGGGCACAATCAACAGACTGCTATTGGCATTAGGTTGTGTGTTTTTAGAAGGTTTTTATCAAGTTACTTGGTTTTGTAACCTTTTGCATCCTCCATTTCATCTACATTTTGTCATTGACGTATGTGTATCCACTGTAATCATGATTCGATTCTCTCTGCTTCACTTGTCTACTCCTCTGTTTTGATCAGGCAAATTAGTGTATTTGACATACCTCCCCTACAAAGTAGGTTAAGAAACATACATATGATTCTCCCTTTCAAAAATGTTTCAGGTGATCTAAACTCCAAATATTAGCTTTTTAAAATAACAAAATAAAACACAAACCAAACAAATGTAAGCAGAACAAGAAAACAAAAGTATATATTACTTACCCACAGCTAACAAGAACTTTCCTCTAATTTGTGTAGTATCCTTCATGTTCATGTTCATTCTCCAAACCTGCAAATGGCCATCTCTGCCAGAATTTACACTGATCACGTTAAATAATGGACAGCATATATGAATGTCATTGTCTTGTCTGCATGCTTATTTTTTCTGTATTTGACTATTCTTTTGTTTCTTTAACTTGTTGAACATAGTGGCTGAGTGACTAAATTCTGTTGATCTCCACTTGATACGGTTTTTGTCTGCTGACAATAGGTCAGAGTTTTCACCTTACTTTTTGCTAATGTTTTGTCACAGCAATCTTTGTACGGGTTTTGTGGTATGGGGTGCTCATACACAGTTTGGCAAAGACATGATTAGGATCATTTGTAGTGTGACAACTTGCTAGGAACTGGAGCTTTCAATGCAGGAATGTGCACTTTCAGATTCATAATCAAAAGTTTTCTTTGAAGATAAAAATCCTGTCCTGTCATATAGTGCGTAATAGGAAAGAAATAAAGTATCTATCTAAAAAAAGATAAATAACCAAATTAGAGTAGACTAGGGTTTTAAAATACGATTTTTAATTCTAAGTGAAAACTTTACTGATGTTGAACAATTCTGCCACATATTGAGTGTCTGAAGATCTGAATGCTAAGAACTTTTGACCTGAAAACTCTTCCTAGGCAGAGGGAAAAAAGACACTATATATACATATATATAAACCACCTATACATATGTGTGTGTATATATATATATTATATATATCTGTGGACACTTCCAGGGTCTGTGTGAATTAGCATGCATATTAAAGTGAAAAACAGATTCCTTTATGCACAATACTTTTGATAAGGTAGAGAAGGATTCAACAAAGACATTTGGAACACAGGGGACTAAAAAGTACTCAGTCTCATTGTTGCATGATGACATAATCAGCCCTATGCATTTTGGTTATAAGTCAGAAGTTGCCTATTAAAACTCAAATAAAAATGTTTTACAAAATAAGGATGACAGGTTTCAGAGAAAATACAGTACTGCCATTTTTTTTTTCTGTAGGATATGGAAATTGGGGTGGATTATTTGTTCAGAGGAGGTTTCCTTTATTACCACCTCCCCCCCTTTTTTTATTTTTCATTTTAGACATCTGCTAACATTCCATAGGGTCTAACAGTTGTTGCAGATTGAGTCCCTTATACAGTTCTTAGAGAGAAGGGGATGATAAAGTATGACATTTTCACTTTAGAATCACCACCTCTCTGAATATGACCATCAGGATAGCTTTGTATAATTTTCAAGTATGAGATTGTACTCCTGATAAGCCCTATTCAGAACTTCATTGTTATCTATGGGTAAAATGTAAGCATGGTTGTTGCAGTCTCTGCTCACACATTATTGCAATGACAAATAGAAGAATTCTCACAATACTTTTTGAAGATTCTATGGACTATTCAGTTATAAAGTGTCTTTAAGACAACTCAATTTTATAAGATGGGTTTTGTCAGCACAAGCAAGGGCTGATTGTCATGCGATATAGAGGACCATTTTTATTATTTTGGCAAGAACAGGGACAGTTTTGTCCTGACGAGCTATTAGATGAATACCAGAATGCGTCACATGAAAAACCACTGATCTTTAACCCAGTTATCTACCTAACCAAGCCTAGAAATGAATAGTGAATAAGGGAAGAGCAAAGGCCAGTTTACTGTCATTACAAATTACAGAAACTGTTAACATCTGCCTCAGAATGAACTCTGGGAATTACAGGTACTATGCAGTAAGTCAGTTGAGAGTACAGAGATTTATAAAACTATGTATATAGATATGAGATTACCAACTGTGTATGTTGTTTGTGTATATTGTTACTATTGAAAATTTGAACATTTGCATAAAAAGGCATAAAGATTTTCTGAGTCTTTTCCCAGTTCATGTAATGAGTCCTGAGAACGAGCACCAAATGTAAGGAATGTTACTTTAGAATAATCAGTTGATAGTTGTCATTAAATAGAAACATATAAGCACTGAATCAAAAGAAATAATAAATCTGGGCTCACTGTTTTATCATTTTTTCTTTTTTTTTTTTTTCCCCCAGGAGTAGTCTTGGGGACACTGCTGAATGTACAGTTAATATAAACATTTATACTGAATTCCTAGATGTTTGAAAAACAAATAATGTAAAGATCAGTAACATTTTAAAATGATCAGTTATGGGAATTAATACTTACAGAAAAACACCATTCTTTCTTGCCCTGCTAGTAAAATCGCATTGTCTCCCTGCAGTCTTGTTAGCTCATACTAACTGAAATGCAAATTCTTTCCAACTAATTGGAACTCGTTGAATGTACATGTACTGTACATAGTTATATGCATGTAGATTTTTTTTTTTACTAAATTCCCCTGTAATTATTTTCTTGATTAGTATCTAAAGCAGAGATGTGGAAAAAAGATCTCCTTAAAGAGTTTACATATTATTGAACATTAAGAATATAGTAACTGTTGCATGTTTTAACAGCTTAATTAATGATATAGAATAATTGGAACAAAAAGAAGAAAATATTTTTTTCACTGTTTAGTCATTTTGAACTATTTACATTAACCCTTTGACAGAACTAATTAACATTTCAATGATCAGAATAATGGAATTTAGAAAAAAATAAGATACGCCTACATTATATGACACATTCTGCTGGAGAGCTTTTACTTTTCAGACATCACTTGGGCTTTCTGTAATCACCTTTCCTATCCTTTCTTGCCATATGTTGCATTTCTGTGTTGGTGGTTTTGAGAGATGAATTCAACAATGTTGTATTTTTATAAGATTCACAAAGCTATACATGGAATTGTCTTTCATAGTAAGTAATAACTATTAGTTAAAATAAAAAGAAAGAAAAAAACCTCTTAACCTCACATACAGTTCACAAAGCACTTAAAATTCTCAAAAACACAAGTAGACAACTGCAACTGTACTCTATATCAAGTTCCATTAGAACCTGGATTCTGTAGCCACCTCTTCTATTCAGCACCCGGGTATTCCCAGGAGCTGAAAATGTAAAATAATTTCACAGATCCTTTTATCTTTCAGCACAAATGCCATTGGATAGCAGTGAAATACTTGCAGAACATATTCATAATTAAAAATCTATTGAAAATGAGATTTTTTTTTAATGCTTTTAAAAGGATTTGTTTTAAATGCTGTTAGAGCCCTTACCTTGTCTATACTGCTTCTGATTCTCATATTAGTTAGCCAACAGGGAGAGAAAAAATAAATACTGTTCTATTCAGTTTGTGCCAAACTTGTGTACTAACAAGTAGTTCCTGTGCTTCCCATAAATGATTTGAAGAATATTTCTGCCTGCAAAGGAATTACAGCAATTAGCAGGGGTGATAGATTACAAAGGGAAGTACTGGGTTCTAAGCCTAGGTTCTGATTATTACAATATCTGTAAAATTTCATGTCAGTTTTTGTTTCTCTTTTTCTTTCTCTCTTCCCCTCCCCACCCCCCCTCTGCTGTACAGTTAGAGGAGTCTTAAACTGCTACTGTAGGAGGTGTACTTCTGTTGCATTTTTCCTGTAATGATTACTTTTATCTCCTTAGTGACCACTACTTTTCACATCCCTCTCTGAAATTCAGTAAGTATTTGTTTTCTTGGTTTTATATGCTGGCATACTGTGCCAAACAAGATGCTATGTAGGCAGCGTAAATTTAAGGATGATATGAGCTGGACTGGAACTGGCAGACTAAATTTTGTTTCTTTTCTGTCATGTTACTTAGTGAGGGTGGAGATATTTCTTTCTTTAAAATGTCCTGAATCTGTGATGTAGAAGTCACGCATCTGACAATTAAATGATAGTCCTCCTTTGATACAGTGATTTGAAGCTGCTTAGATTTCATGTAAGGTTGCAGCATTCTGGCCAAGATTTCTGCTTGGGAAGACTAGATTTGGATGTATTAGCTAGTCAGCCTAATAACCTTGTACAGACTGTATTGATTTTCTAGGAGAGAGTTTATGAACTAAATAAACTTTGAATTGGTGTCTTAATAAACTGCTTCTCTCAGTCTGTCACATTTCGTTACTGAGCTCTGCAGTTTAGGGGGAAAAAAGGCTAATTCTGTTACAGATTGTTCACAGCAGGGTCTCCAAATTAGCCCTTTGTTTTGTAATGCCACCTTGCTTGGGCTCGCTTTGAGCACATTTCTCAGTTTTACCCTAATGAGTTGCAACACTGATAATGTGGCTGATGATCTTTCATTGATTTCACTATCACTTGCTTGTCTGGTAATTGATCCGTTGCTGAGCCTCTAGTTAATTATATCGGCTTTGACATGGCCCGGTCCACCGGGAATTTCAAGTCTTGCAGAATAACAGTTTTAATAAAAGAGTCTATTACTGCAGGTGCTTGCTGCTGCATGCCAGTTGATTGTGTGTGTGTGTGTGGTGTGTTCATGTGCGTGCATGTGTGTGTGCATGCATGTGTGTGGGTGGGTGTTTTTTGTTCTCTGGGAGAGGAAAGGACTGCAGGACAGGAAAAAGAATGGGGGGGGGAGCGCGTAAGAGATGGAGATAAAGACAGCAAGCGAGAGCACGCAAGAGATGCAGAACGGAGAGGAGGAAGCTTGCTATTGACAGTGTCCTTAAGCCTCCCACAAATAACTGCCATTAGTGGGAAGGTCAGGAGCTGAGCATGCAGCTTGACTGAGGCACTGAGTGCCACTTCAGAAATGAAGAGGCTGGCAAATTTTAGAGGGAGTTTGAGGGGCTAATAGCTAGCTGTAAAGGTACAGCCACTGTTGGCACAATTGGCTTCTAAGTGTCATTCTCCCTCCCCAGTAGAGAATATTTTTATTGACCACAGGTGGACTTAATATATTTTAAGGCAACAGTTTGCGGAGCTCTTGCTTGTTTCTTCTTGGATATTGAATTTGCTGCTTTTGAGACTTTTTTTTGTACTTAATGGTGCTGAACTGGAGGAAAGTTTAACAGAAAAGCTTTCAAGAAATGTAGGGTCTAGAGGGGAAGGCACATTTGTGTCAACATAGTGTACATCTTCTCATCTTTTCTCATTGCACACTAATGACACAGAGCTGCCACTGAAGCTCTCTTCTGTTTCTTTTGTTGTTTCAGAGAGTGAGGTGTATTGTTATTCCTGAGTTAAGAAAAAAGCAGTGAGTGGTACATTTGTCCTCCTAAATTTGTAGATTTTATGAGAAGATGAATGTTCCTTATATTGGGAAGGATAGCTTTTTTTTTTTCCTTTTTTCCTTTCTTTTCTTTTCTTTTCTTTCTTTTTTTTTTAATGCTGTGGCCTTTTTTGTGAGATTGCATGAATTTTGTTTTACATTTATGAAGCTTGCAGAATTATGGTTTCTTGTCTGTATGTAAAGGATGAAGTGGGTAAGATAATGTTTCAAATAAGATTCACTTTAAAAAGCCATAGTAATTAAAAACAGTACTGTAGTAGTATTATTTATCCTGGTACCGTAAGTACAGAAGAACAATCTCAAAGGAAAAATATTGTTTCTTTTGCGTTACTTCTTAACTGTGTGGAACTGGCTTCTTTTCTGCTGTGATTCATTTCTTTGTTCTTTACAATTTGAAAGGTGTATTGTATCTGCTTCAACCAGCTACTTAAAAAACCTAACCAAAACAAAAAAAAACCCCTACTTTTGATCTTTTGGGGGAGGGGAAGATGGGGCTAGCTTTTACATTTTTCTCTTCTTTCTTGCTCATGATGCTGCTTAAGACACTTAGAAGTGGGCAAGGAAGGAGAGTGGTGTGAGAGATGAAATGTGCATGTGACTTTCTGGTTTTATTTCAAAAGGAGTTAGATAATGTCTTTTTTCCCCTCTTTGGTAAGAGTTTTATTTGGGATAGGAACCGACTATCCCAGAGTTCTTGTCTGACTAATATTTAGAAAATAACCAGACCAACTTTTATGTTTTACTTCTGAGTGAATATTGACTGCTGTATTTAAGAGTAATTGCTTGCTTTCTCCTTTTTCTGTTCTTCCTTTTTTTCTAAAAAAAAAAAAAAAAAAAAAGGTTTGCTAATTCTGTGTGGTAGGCAAGTGTCAGATATTACATGCTGTACTTGGCAGCATTGTTGAGGAAAAACAGAGAAAGACAGGGAAAGGGCCACAGCCTTTTCTTTCTCCCAGTTCTCTCAGATCATTGTGCTACTTAGAGAATGTGTGTGTGTGTGTGTATCTGTGTATCTGTAGACTGAAGGGTTAGTGCAGGATGTCATTTGGTGCCTGACAGTGGAGCAGTGCAGTTGACTCTTTGCTCTGCTATCCAATGACATCCAGTGGCTGAGAGTTTGAAGCTGATGGTTGGGTCTCCTTAGTGCTGCATGCACACCTGACAGGCAGCTGTTAAACTGAGCAAAGGCGAGCTTGGGGAGTCACAATCTATGCATAAATGATAGGGGTCTCTCTGCTGAAGGTGCGAAAGAAGCTCTGACCCTCTCCCTTGAATCCCCCCCTTCCCAAATGAAACGCACAGTGCAGCTAGCTTCTTAACTACACTGCACTCCTGCTACTGGCTGCCAAGAGGCTCAAAAAATCCACCTTCACTTTTCAGTCAGAAGAGGCAGAAGTGGATGTGAGAGACAGACACACACAGAGACACAGAGAGCGAAAGAGGGCAAGAGACTTGACTTTAAGAGACTCCTGCACTGACAACTCCATGCAGTTCGGAACAAGAACGGCAGCGACCGACTCTGGTTTCATGGGGACATGGCAGAACACTGACACTAACCTCTTATTCAGAATGTCCCAACAGGTATGTTACTTTTGTTTATTTTGAAACATGGCATTTTTGTGCTCTTTTCCCCCCCTCTTTTTCTCTTTCTTTCCACGTTTCATTTTTGTTTCATTCATCACTACATATTTAGCCTCTGAACTGTCATAACTATGTCATTGGAATGTGCACGGTTACTTCATTGCTTCCCTAAGGGCTCCTTTTTAAAAGGGGAAAAAATATTAAAGCTTTAAGTAAAATCAAGGCATTTGTTTTAAAGTATCCGAATAGAGCTTTGCCATTTGTAGTAACATTGTTTTTCTTTCTTTGTTTGCTTTTGTTTTGTTCCAGTCTTCTTCCCCTTGCTCTCTCCGTGTCCCATAAATAAAAGTATGTGCTATCCCAGGAAAACTCTCTTTCTCCCTGAGTATATAAGCCCCCAAATCAAACTGATACTAAGTTTAGGGGGCCCCTCAGAACAGACTAATTGACTTCATGTGGCAGAACGCAGTATTATTCAGAAGGAAATATCCGCGAGCCGTCCTGCTGGAGCTGCTGCCAGCACGGAGCTGAGGGTCGTTAGAGGAGACAGTTTCAGTCCTCCGGTCCCTCTCTGCTCCCGCTCCCTCTCGCTCCCTCTCCCTCTACCTCCCTCTCCCCCCTCTCTGCGGAGCTTTGCCTTGGCGTCCTCCCCAGAGCTGCTCTTTCACCGGGGGCCGCGTTTAAGGCAGCTTGGTATGCCGGTTCTGACGGGAAAGTGAAAATGTTACTGCAAGGCCAGTAATAACTGATAATTAATCACAGGAGCCAGTGTCTCTGTACCATGCACTTGGTGATACGCGCCCTGTGTGTTATAGCTAATCTTGCACAATTGCTTGGCTCTTCTGGGTGAAGGGAAGGGGGGTTATCGGGGAGGGAGTGAAAGAGAGGGGGGAAAAAAAAAAGGAAAAAAAGAGGGAGAAACTTTTCAGCTTGGACGGGGCTCAAGCAGGGGAGGGAAGTTCAACCTGGAGGTTTTTAGCAGCGTGACTCCCTACCAGGGGATGTTTTGGCTTTCCGAAAACTAGTTTCCAGTTATGATCTGACACTGACTGATAATAATTGAAATATTGTGTTAGCCAAAGAGGAGTTAGTAAATGATTTGTATATTAATGTTAGACCTTTATTTAATGTCAGACATAAGATGAATGAACTCATTTACCTGAGGGGTGTTGTACTGTAAGAAAAGACAGGGAAAGTAATTAGGTATTTATAGTTTATAGCAACAAAGCATGCCTGAATATTGGCCATAAAATGGTAATTTAATTAAAAAAAAACTTTAAAGCCAAGTAAAATTCCAAAGCAGATAGTTAATAACCAATAGTTTTCAGTGGATGACAGTTTAAGCAGTACAGCTCAGGACAGGATGAAGGCATTTGAATAAGGAATATTTTGATATATCCTGTAGAGGGACCCTGATTACTGCTGATACAGTACGCTGGTATAGAATGTAATCAACATAAGGCAAATAAGCAACTCTGTTCAATTTCCCATTCTTGAAAGTAAAAAAGTTCATTTCCTGGTAGAGATGAACATTTCAAATACACTGCTTGGCACTAGGAAGTGTGAGCTAGTTCTGCAGTGCTTACAAGCGTTATCAGCTGTATGCGTGTTTGTGATATGTAACATATTTGGCTGTATTGATATTGAGCAATAACATGGAAACAGTTATTCAAATTACCTGCTGTATTCTTTCAGTAAGACATGAGGTTAAATTTTTGGGATGGAGAAAAAGTTCTTTCCATTTCAGCCACAAAAGAGTTAACATAACTACTTCCAGATAACGATCAATTGATAAATGACAATTGAACCACATAGATAGTGTTAGATTGCCTGTTTAGTATTAGACCTTTTTCAACAGATTTAGCCTCTGTGGTTTCTGGAATACTAGTAAATGTTCAACACTGACAAAGAAAAGAAACAAAACTAAATAAAAGAGCATTGCAGTGTGTAAGGGGGTCAAATAATTGAGACAACTAGCTTATTAGACCAAGCCAAACATTTATGCATGTAAGCTAGGCTGTTTGGTTTCTATTTTCTTTTTTTTTTCTTTCTTTTTTTTTTTCTAATATTTTTTTCAATGTACTTGTTCTTGAGTATTAACTGGATTTTGAACATTACTGAACATGCGTGGTCATGTTGTATTCTGTATAGAAGGAGAGAAGTAATGTACTAAATGATTATATGTGTAGTGTATGCTGCATCAGTGTGTGTCCTTCCACTGGAAGACACACACAGTAGCACTGCAAAGGTGGTAATGTCGAACAGATTTATTTTTTAGAAGTCTGTACTTAACATGTTTGTGTACTGTGTTAATCTCCTTGTCATATTTTGTTTGTTTGTTTATCGTGTGCTAAACATATTCAGTCCAAATATGCTTTTATCATGCTTTTAAAAGGAGTGTAAGTTATTTTGCTAAGTGCGTTTCTCTCCTGTTTAATTTTTTGCACTATATTTCTGATATGTTGGGGCTGTTAGAACTTGCTAGATTGTGTAAACTACAAGCACAGACTGTGTGCAAGTGCAGCTGCTAATTTGTGTCTAAGTGCCAGTATTTCTTTCTAAATCACTAAAATTTTGACTGTTGTTTTCTGTTACCTATTCTCATCCATTTTAAAGTTTCTTATTTTAATCCATGTTCTAGAATCGTATTTTTTAAATTTTTCCTGTACTTTAAGAAAAATTGTTTTCATGAGTACAAGTAACATGAAGTTATGAGATGTACGTAACTTGCAAGGAAAGTTTGGCATGGTTTGAAAGAACTGTTTAATGAAACTTTTCCAGCTATACATAGTAATGCTAGAGACATTTCTTTTTAAAATTTTTAAGAATAATGCCAGCTTTCCACATGTTTTATAGAAGCAAACAAACCCAGGGACCCATCACTTTTCCTTGGAGTTGTAGCTTAATCTCAAGCAGGTTTTTAGCCAGAGATTGGAGCATGGCAAGAAGAATGATTTAGAACAAAACAAAACCTTGCAATCCGTCCCTTCTCTTACCTCTCAACTCACTGCACTGCTATTTGCATACTATATGAATAAATAACTTCTCAGAACAAAAGGAAAACCTACTTCATTAGGACAAGGAACTCTGTCTTAGAAAAATTAGGACTGATTGTACAGGTTTGGACTATTAAAGGAGGTGTGATTGTATTTTTTTTTTGTTTATTTTCTTAGAGAATGGGTGTGCAAAAAAGTGTCATCCATCCACATTCCAAAGCAAATTTAGATTTTGGTGGGGTGAAAGATGAAGAGGAATAGTCTCCCAAATTACCTGTGAGGAGTTTATGACATGGCCACTTGGCTGCATTGTTCTGCATACACACCTTTTGTCCATGTAAAAGTATGTGATTCGCTTACAGAAGAATGTCTGATAACCTCAAAGGGCATAAATCTTAACTTTCAAAAAGGAGTGCTTCTTTGGGTTACTTTGATCAGTGACAGGTCAAGAATGAGCAGAAACCCCTGGCTTCTCTCCCATGCTCATCTGGTTTAGTCCAGGGCACCCACTTCCCATTCTAGTTCTGGCAAGGGGTTGTTAACAGCAGAAAAGAAGGTCTGGATTTGGTTGACTAAAAAAAGCAGGCTTTTGTGATTGTCTGCTTTCATAAATGTTTTGTGTATTTGTCAATAAGAAATGTCAGTTTTCTTCCTCCATTACCTTAAGGGCTGTAATATTCTAAAATACTTTTAAGTCATTTCAGAAATGAGACCGTAAGAGAAATTGTTGTAACCCACAGTGATGCAAAATGCCAAAGCCATGTACATTTTCGTTAAGAACGAAATGTGTTTAATCCATTTCAGACAAAAAGGTAATAGGCTTTCCAGAAGCTTTTTATAATGTGAGAGTGAAAAAGCAGTATATCAGAATTATAAATGGATCTGTGCATCATTATATAGTAATTTAGGATTCACTCAATGATGTAACAAAATTAACAACATAATTTCATTGTGTAACTATCTTATTAAAGAACAACTGTCTGACATTCTCTTACAGTTGCTTTATTTAACTTCATGCAAATATTATTAGTAGTGACATTTCTCTATTGTGCATTAGATTCTCTCATTAGCATGATGTGTTAGTTATCACCAGAGAAATCACTTCTAGGTAGGTGAGTGGGAAGCCAAGAAAACTAAAAATTAAATCAATGATGTATATTAATATAGATGCATCTGTTCACAAGAGATATGGTACAGTAAATTCAGCTTTTTTTTTTCTTCCTTGCATAAATGCATGCTTATTCCACGGAAACCTAAATAATACTCACAATATATGGAGTATGCATTAATAGAGCTAGAATTATTAAACTGTTACAACATGCACTGCCTCTTTTGAGATGTACTTGTATTCTTCAGTCTGATAGTTCCTAACATTATTGTAGACATAGGCACATAAACTGTTTATTGAACCAGTATTTAAAAATAGGAGTGTAGTTTAATGTCTAATGGATTGAACACTGAAGCTTTTTAAATGTTCCTGTGCTGCTGGTCATAGAGGTTGTATGCAGTTTTAATTAATTGTTTCACTGTAGCATGTAACTATTCTTTTAATTATGTGTTTGTGTGCAAAAAATGTTAAAACTTAATGCAACAACAGGCTATAATTCCATACATCAATCTATTATGAACATTTTGGGAGAAAGATGAACATTGGTAAAATGCATTTAGTAGTTTATGGTAGTTAACAATTGCCTTTGTCAGTAAGCATTAGCAAACATAATAATTATATTTAATATATATTTTTTTTATCACACTATTTTAAAGATTAGCTAACCCCAGGTGGGTTTTGGATTTTTTTTGTTGTTGTTCATTAATAAGTCCACGTGCTAGTATGAATTCAGAAGCTTTATCAGGCTACATTGTCTCATTTCAGACATTTGCTTTACTTTTGGTATTTTGGTAAAGCATGGTTTAGACCTGTAATAGTTTGTGTTATTTTAGAAAATTAAAAATGTTTGCATCAAGAATTTTGGGCTGCTTCTGATGCGTCTCAGAACAGAAGCGTTAGAACATATTGTATATGACAAAAGTGCAGGATGTTTCTTAGGACATATAGCACTAGACACACAAATACATGCAGTGATAGATACGTGGGTATGTACGTGATACCTGATTAAAAATAAAAAAATGTTTCTTGGTAGTTTCTCATACTGTGTTCAGTATTTACAGAGCTAAACCATAGCTAAACGTTTCCTATTCCTCTGTGTACATATTAATCCTGCACATATATACATACAGTGTTTGAATATTTTTGTGCCATTGTATATTTTAGTTGATGATGTGCTAAGAACGCTGTCAGATCTTTGCTTAACTTTGAGATATGTATGCACAAAACTGTAAAATCTGCATGAAGCACTGAAGCATGTATTAAAGCACATGCTCAAATATATTGTGCAATAAGCAGTAGTGTTTAACATTTTTAAATGCATAGTTTTTCTATTTTCTGTTTTTCTACTTTGTATTTTAGTAGTTACTTATTCATGTATAGTTTTATAGGGATTTGATTAATGTAGTGACAGAACAGATTTTGTACATACCAGCAGCAGAGTCTCCTGCTCTTATGTCAGGGTTAAGAGCCAAGGCAAATCTTCCCTAACTAATTAGATGCTGAGTAAGGCATCTTAGTGAAGTTGGGGCAAAAGTGAATGGGTCACAGCTGAGGCAAGATTGCAAGGATTGTAGTGATAGTGAAAGTATTCCGTTTGCCAGGTCATTGTGACACTGTGCGGATTGCAAAGGAACACACTGTTCACTGATACAGAATTGCCGTCATAAAGTACAATCAGAACAAAAGCCTTAAAGAGCTTTTACTTTTTACAAGGAATGCTCAAAATGTATGCTGTGTGTAGCTTGCTTTGCTCAGTTATTTTTTCTCTAACAATAGTGCTTGTGCTTTTGTAAAAGGATTTGCCTTGTAGACTAATGGTTCTTCACAGTTCAGAAGAATTTCCAAACTTGGGGCTCCTAGTATACCCAGGAGGTGATGAATCATACTGGCTCAAGAAAGAGAAGGCTGAAACAGAGAAGAGAGAGGAAGGGAGAATTCCATTGTTGCTGTCTCTTAATCTTTTAGTTCAGAAAGAGAATCACTAATGCAGCTTTTTACTACAATTCAGAGAGCATAATGACAAAATTTCAGCATCTAGATAAACTGTAATTAAGGGATTTATTTTTTGCCCAGCCTGCCTGTAAAAAGGGGTAAACTCAAAAAGCGTTTTTTAAGTGGAAGTCTGTGTGTTTATATACAGTTTTTCAATGAGACAAAATGTATTCTTTAGCTTAACATCAGTCTGTCTAACAAACGTCCAAAATAAGAGACTGTACATCAGCCTGTGGACAGGCATCTGTTGCTTTGTTACTGCTCACCCCATTCATTATAGTAATGCACTAATGCCTCCTTTCCCTTACTGAAATACTTGACAACTGTTTTCTAAATGATTTTCCTTCACTGACAAAGAAAACAGTGCCACTTGTATGGCTGTGTCACATAGCATTTTGTCATAGAGAGGCCATTTCTTGTGAGGGGTGGGGGACGAGCAGCTCAGAATTGCTTTGATCAGTGTGAACTTGCCAACAATGTACCATTGATGCTATTCTGACTCTCTCGGGAAGCCATTGCATCCCTGTCCTCTACCGATGATGCGTATCTGTGCACTTGTGCAAAGGAAAGGACAGAGTGTTATCTGCCACTTACAGAGCATGGGAGCTCAGAACTAAAAATGACACGATTACCATCCTGCCATTTGTTACGTGCACAACCCAGAAGTCAGCAAGCTTTTCTTATAAAGTGAATAATAAGTGATACTTTAAAAAGCTTTACGGAAAGTGAGAAAATTTTTATGGGAGTTGTCATTAAAGCTGAAAGGTACTGTCACCAGCAGGTAAACTTTCTTTGATATTTGAGATTGTTTATTTGGAAATGGACCACAACACAGATAGATCAGTAGAGATTCATGCTGCAGTCTGCCTACCTATGCATTTTGGAATATGCTCCTTACAGAAGAAATGCAATTGCATGGTGAATCTCTCTTTTTTTTTGCGATACCTACTGCAAGTAATGTTGAAAAGAGCTTTAATTGCTCTTCTTTTTCTCAGTAAATTTAGCAACTCAGGGAACAGTGGGACACACCTGATGAACACAATTTATTTGCGGTGGTTCTCTTTAAACTTTAACCAGAATTCCAGAGAAGGAGAAGATTACATGATTCTGTGCATTCCATAGTGTATTTCTTAAGGTTCAATAACTGTAAAACACAATACTTCTGGCTTTGAACAATTTGAATGAAAATGTCATATAATGTAGGTCTTTTCAGATGAACAATTCAACATTTGGTGTGTACCAGTGAGAGGAAAATAGAACAGAAAGGATCATATCCTTATTGTGATCCAAGCATGTGTTTTCCATTCATGTCATTGGAGGCCCTGTCATGCATCAAGGACAGCATATAGTTTAGGTTCAGAATTACAGATAACAGTGTATTAGCCTTCAGAGTGAGCTGTAACTAGGAGCTCAATTCTCTAAGCCTCCTATACGTGTGTCACTTTTATGAGGCTAAATGTGCAGGTATTTTGCAAGTGGTACAGTGGTAAAGAAAGTCGCTCCTGTGTGTTTAAGTCTTTCCTATTATTTAGACACTCAGGATGAACATCATTTAGGGAAAAAAAAAAGTTAGGCATTCAATTTCTTAAATGCAATCTAAGCATTGCTTCCTGTTTTATCACAGTGCAGAAATTAAACCATGTTCTCTGTTAAAAGTCTCTGGTCAGGTCTCAGCTTTTAGACATTATGGGATTTTGTATTATTTTATAGATGTTACCGAAGGCTCAGTTTTTCAGGGATTACCCTGGAAAGACTGTGCAAAATTATATTGCTTCCAGTTTGCCTCTGAAGTTTTGAATTTTTTTAACCAGATATCTAAAAATGCAATTTGGGCAGTGTAATTCAAAATTAAATAAAATTGAAGGAGAAGTGTTTACAAGAGTCCTTGCTAACTAGAATTGCCAACTTTTCCATAGGAAAAGTAGCAATACAGTAGGATCAAAGGTAATTTAATCAATAAAGTAGCATTTTGAAAGTATTTTTCTCATTTACATAAAAATTTTACTTCCCAAAGTGTTCTGTATTCTTTGTTTTCTTGTTGGGGAAAAAATAATATAAAAACCCCAAACAAACTTGATGATGTTATTGTCAGATCTTTTTATGCAGATTGATTTCCTTTTAGCATATTCATTGCCCTTTGCCTGCACTGAACAAGACCTTGTGTACTGTACTGCAGTTTTATTGCTGCTTTCAGAGGGATGTCTTGTGAGATGTTACGGCTCCTGCGGAAGTACAATGGCAAAATGTCATTTTATGATAGATCATTATTGATGTTCTTTATTTATTTATGCCCTTTCTCATTTTTCTTACCCTACAGTTTTTCTTGTTGTGTATATATATATATATATATATATGTACATATGAACACATATTAAAAGAAAAACTCTTCTTGGTAGAAAGTTAGTGATAAAGACAATCTTGATTACAAGGGACTATAAGAAGAGATGAGGAGCAGAGAGGAGAAGCATCCCTTCCAATCGTGGCTGGATGTAGGTGCTGACATGCAAAGGGTTCAGTGTTTTGTATTTCAGTGTGTCTGTATTCGGGAGCATGATAAAAATGTGTGATGCCCTGTCTTATCACATGGAAGGTGCTGAAAAGCATCTCAGTTTGATTTGTACTTTGTATAATTTCTTAACAAAGACATGGCTAGTATTTAAAAAGGAGCCCTCAGTGTATTTGTATTCCTATATTTGTATTTGTATCTCAAATATGAGCTTTGTGTTTATTTGACAAAATAAATATCAAGAAAAATCAGAAAATTAAACTCATAGGATGCTTGAACACTTTTTCTTTGGTTTTTTTTTTCCTGCACAGACAAAAATAATCAGCTTGGACTTGTGAGTTCCTTAAAAAACAATTAAAACCACAAACCTGCATCACAGTGCTCAGATTTAGTTTGTAATTAAAGATGTGCCAAGTCCTTTTTTTCTTGCAGGAATTCTCAGAAACATAAATTTTGTGAAAAACAGTCTCCGCAGAAGTGGTAGCGATTGTATTTCTGAGTAGTGGACATTGGGGTTTTCACATTTCCTATCATAACTTTTAGTGGCTGTTTTTTCCCTGGACAGTTTACTTTTTAAAATACATAAATTGATAAGAATATCTGAAATAGATGTCTTGGGGAGGAGGGAGGTCCAAACTAATGAAGAATATGCAAGGAAAAAAAAATAATTACTTCCAGCTGGCTTTATATAATAAAACTACTATTAAAATGAGGAGCTCCATTAGCAAGGCTTTAATTATATATTTTCTTACATTTCTAAATAAACACCACAGTCTTTAGAAAAATAACACTTAAATGAGTTAAGCGTGACAGTCCTTGCTCTAGCCAGGGGAAAATATAAAGAAGTACCAACTCGTCTACCCTGCCTTAATGCCCCACAGCAGTTGACATTGCTGGAATGCCTCCTGCAGCTGGTGGCATATGACTGTCATTTGCAGGCAGGATATACGGAGAGTTTACACAATGGAGGCATTCATGAAAGTGTTCCTCATCTGGGACTCCTGCAAGCTCTCATTTTATTGACCCTGTCAGAATTTAACTGGTAGGCTGTCAAATTATGTGTTGCTTTATCTAATATTAGTTTTTCTTTTAAATTACAATGCACGGAAGACGGGGCTGTGGAAAGCAGGTATGAAAAGCAAATCAAACTTCTGTCTTACTGTTTCTAAACCAAAAAAAAAAAAACAACCAAAACATCTGTGTAAGAACTTCATCGTTTGTGCTATAGATTGTAAGAATTCTATTTTCTGGATAGGATCAGGATTAAATTATGTGTTTTATTTGTGGATTCTTTTTTCAGGGTTTGGGCTGGGATGGGTTTTTTTCAGTATTCAAAGCTTTAAACAAAAATCTGTTTTCTAAATTACTGTGTCCCTCAAGTGTAACTCGAACATTGATGTACAAATAGTTTTATGAAACAGCTCACTATTTAACTGCTGGTGTCCCAAAAGGTAGCAGAAAAATGCTTTCTAGAAAAGATTCTCCCAAAAGATACTTATTTGTATGTTTTGCTGCATCTTAATGCAGTTTCCATTAGAAAATGCCCAATAATTAACAGATTTATAATGTACTTCAAACAATGTAATAATCTGAGAGGTGATTGATTGTTATAAATATGTTCTTTATATCACAGATTAGCTGAGTATTAATTCAATGGTGTTGAGGCATGACCTCTCCAAAGCCATAATTTACATAAAAGAAATAAAATGTGTGCGCAGCTTCATTGATATCTGGGAGAGAACTGATTACAGCAGCAGACAGCACACCAAAACATTGGCTTCATGCAGATAGAGCACACTGCAAGAAAAGTACCTTACGCAGTGAGTTACTCATTTTAATAGATCCTCCTATCCACCAGTCCATTGTTAATGCAATGCTAAAGTTCAGTTCAGGGTCCGGGGGGGGGGGGGGGGGGGGGGGGAAGGGTGGGAGGGCAGGGTGGTGGGAAGAGAGAGAGGAAATGAGAAAGAATGATCAGGTTGTTAAAAGAAAATAAATTTTAACCTGGAGGCTATCAGTCACTTTATTTCTGCTAGGAGAAAACCCTTCAGCCCACCATATATGTTTTTGTTCATGTATAGAAATAAGGTATGGCATCTGTCTGTCTAACATGCGATGTCATTATCATAGATTTTACTTATTACATTTTCTTATCACTGTTCTACTTTTTTAAAAATGTAGGATTTCTGCTAGAATAATGATAGCTGAATAGTAAACACTGTTTTACATTCAGAAATGTATATGGGTTACTCTGTCTTGTATAATTTTCAGTTTCTTCCCATTTTGCTTCCCCCTTTCCTAGAATACTAATTAATTTTAAACACGAAAGACATAAAGTAATCTAAATAAAATATTATTACACTATTTTGCAAGAGCTCCTGAAATATTGGTCTGGAATTTACTGAGATGTTGATTTTTCTCTGCAAGGATAAATAAGAAAGTCAACTGACACATTTTAATCCACCTGGAAATATGTAGGTCTTTTTACCTTTTGATATAACATTTTGGAGACACTGCCTTCCCTTAAATATTTAAGAAGTAAAAATGGTTGCATGAGCCATAATATTTATTTAGTATTTAGCAATTCAAAGATAAGTTGTTTACAAGAACTTGACAAATGTAGAATCTCTCTCATGGTAAGTGAATTCTCATTCCAAGGAAAAGGCTACTTGGCATAGTACTTATTGTAAAGTTGCAGTTTTTATTTTCTTTTCCTTAAACATTGAGGAAAATTCTAAGTAGCTACACACTGGTGTATTTTCTTGTTAATGAGGGTAGTTTCATTAGCGGCTTCTCAGTCTAAGGAGAGAAGTAAAAGCCAGGCTTTAGAACACAGCCAAGAATGTGGAAAATGTTCAAACAACACTGAAAATATTTAATGATTTTCCTACATCATCATTTAGATACATCAATTTATTTAGAAGAATTTCTGTTTTTTTCTTTCATTACAAAAGCTTGTACTGACAGGGTGACAACCTCAAACACTATTAGAGATCCAGACGAAGGTATCTCAAACTCTCCTGCTCATACAGAAGGTTTCTGTGGAAAAACTTAACAGCACTAGAAAATTTTAATTTTAAGTGCCCAGTCCTGTTCTCACTAAAATCAATACAAGTATAGTCTACATTCATAGAACTGGTCTGAGAACTTTTCCTACAGTCTTTACTCAGGAAGCGGTAATTCATGTTTTGTTTGTTTAAAATACGCGTGTTTTGCACCTTTAAAATACATAGTAAGTGAAGAAATGTTTTAGAATTGAAATTTGAGGAAGGGATTAGAGCATTGTACTCTAGTTTCAAATAACACAGTATTTGTAGAAGTATGACCTTTAAAATCTAGGTTCTTCTTTAATTACACATTTAAGAGAAACTCTATGATATATACCAGCTCTCTAAAAAATAATCCTCTGATAAATCAGTGCCGGGAATTTTCATACTTTAAAATGCAGTTTTATTCCTGCATAAAAATGTATATTCATTAATCTATATCTTCATTAATGCAGTCTTTCAGAAGACAGTAGAGGGAAATTATTTAACTCATAGCACATATAGTAGTGAACATACTTAAAAATTAAATCAACATCACAAATCCTCAAAACCAAACCAACCCTTCTTTAAGCATCTTCAGTTGGTAATTTTTTTTTAATTTTAGTTAATCTTTTGCATGCAAGTTGCTTAGACATGAAATTATGTCTTTCTCCACATTCTTACTTCACTTTCTTGCTAATGGTGGGAAACTAAAAGTCAGGTGTGAAAATGTTAAAGCAATTGAAGGCATATGCAATCTTGTAATTACAAAGTTTAAATTTGTTTTTCTCCAAATAGACCTACATAGATCATGTCTCCTATGATTTTTTCAGTTTGCGTGTTAAAGGCCTTCTTTAACAATGCCAAACTGAAATAAAACTTTTCTAACTTTAGAGTACATAAAGTACGTAAAATGCATAAGGTGAAGCTAGAGATATGAGACTGATTTTAAATGACTGGGCTTTTTTCTGAACCTATCTCTCCTATACCACATCCCCATGCCTTCCAAAATTCAGCAGTGGTCAGGTGTGGCATTTTGATCCTATCCACTGACTTGCATATGCATGTTTATACACCCACACACTGTAGAAAGAAAACTGACTAAATGTGGCTTCAGGGAAAAGAAAAGAGTGGTGGGTGCAGATACCAGCTGGAGCTTGATGCATGTGTTCTCTTCTGTGGCATCGTTTTGTTGTTGATGTGGGAATGTAGCTAAACAGTGGCTACAGATGCTCCACTAAATAAGGATCTACATAAATTCCAGCTGTGAACCTGTGATTCATCCTTCTCTGCACAAAAGATATGTTTCCATATGTCCCATTATGTTCGATATTTGATTTTTATCACACACGGTATGCCAGTCTGAATCTCGTCTACATGCTTTTTATGAATCCTGCAACCCTTTCTCTCTTCTTTTTTTTGAATTAGAGTCATAACGTGCCCCAGACGCCATGCAGAAAATCCACATTACAATAATACAGCATCCTTGTAAATAATTTTTTAATGTATCAAGTACATGAATAATGTATCTATATAATCACCGTAACACAGAGTCTGGACGTATCTATAGAAAAATCATAGAGGTCCATATGAAAAGTATTTCTCTTTGTAGCTAAGTTGTAGTCCTTAAAATTATCTGAGATCTAAATAATCTTTAAAAATACTTGCATCTTATTTTACTACTTTAAATGGATTTTTGTGATACTCTCAGTAATCATTTCAGGTATCTGGTGTACATAGCTTCTACTTATATTTGTAAGTATATAATTGGTAAGGACTCTAATTTTGAATTATGAATAATATTAATTGTTAAACCATTTATGTGCTCTGGACTCACTGAAAATAACTGCAGAGCTGTCACTGGTACCAAATAAAATATGTTGATTTTTTTTTCTATTGCACTTATCCATTTTGTTCTCTAGATTGGTATTCAGGATATTTTTTTTCTTCTGCTACCATAATGTAGGTATGGAAACTGGCATCTAGAAATTTATGCGTCTGTGGCCCCAGTAGCATACAAAACCCCATAGTCTAAAATATTAAAAAATAAAGGATTTAAAAAATGCAAACTTAATTGCAGTGTAGGTTTTTGAGTTGTATTGTAATATGGATGGGAGAAATGTGGTTCCTGACTCATAATTGGGGTGAAATATAGCTGCTGGTCAGCTCTGTAAGAAACAGAGATGCTAAAGCTTTGCAGTAGGTTTTACATAGGATAGTCATTGACTACTCAGAACATGAGGGAGAAGTCAGCATTGTCATGTTAGCTGTAGTCTAGAAAGTATCTGTCTTCCTGAAGGTAAAACCTCAGAGGTTGCTGTAATTATTGAAGTCATGATTGAAATACTAAATCTGGTCATTGGTTTTCTTAAGTTGTTGAAGCTAGTGCTTCTACCTCCAGCACAAATATGAAATGGCATATCAGGAACTGGATGAAATGCTTGCAGTCTTAAAAACTGAAGATGTTGTATAGCTGTTGCTGCAGCGCTGTAATTTCCATAGAAGTCAATTGCAGTGTAATCACATAGGTAGTTGTAATTTTGTTGATTAAAAAATGGTGCTATGACAATACAGTTTTCTGAAAAAAGGTGTATCAAAGCCAATACTGCTATCCGCTATAAAGAAGCATCATTTAGGTGCATGAAGAATTTGACATCCAGTGCTTCTTTGTCTATTCTGTTGCGAGGAAAAATATGTCTGTTCATAACTGAAATTCTCCAAACAAGTCAGATATTAATATTATACCAATATTTTCCAACAGAACAGATGATAGTTAATTAGTTTGTATTTTAAATTGAGGGTCACTGTGTTATAGATTTCTGTGGGAACAGAAAGAAACAGAATCTAGTTCAAACTATGAGTAAGTGGGGCCTGTTCTCAGCAGTGTCTGAGGTACTATTGAGTTGAACTACTGGTCACTGTCAAATTCCAATCAAAATGCAGATAAATTCAGCATAAACATAATAAGGTGTTGGTGTGTTTCCAGAACTGTAAAGAAGGCTTTAACTGGAGAAGAGGCTGGAGATTAACAGTTTGTTTTACAGCTAGGCTAGGTATTTCAAATCAAGTGACTGGTGCTGCTTGTAACGAAGCATCTGCAAAGTGTGTCAGTGTGACACTGGTATTCTGTGTTCAAGAAGTTCAATGTCAACACAGCTGTGACTTACCACTTTTAGCAAACTCTCAACAGGGAATTAGATAAAATACCTTTAATTTGGGCATGAAGTCGGGGAGAGTGCTGGGATAGGAGTATAATTTCAGATGCTATTAATTTTCACAAAATAACATTTGTGTGCTTTGTCTTGCCAGACGGTCTACAATGCTTTTCCTCATTTCACGTGCCAGGCTGTTTTTTTATTATCATTTCCTTCTCTGCTGTGTTTATCTTTTCTGAAAATGGTGAATGTAATCTATTACAGACTGGGTGGGTGGCAAACATTTGCACAGTAACTTTTAAAACACAGAGCAAGCATTTTATTTGGGTTTTGAAAACCACTGAGAGAACTTAATGCAGCTGCTCTCATGGCATCAAAGTGAAACATGTAAAAATCTCACTTTCTATTCTAAATAACCTTAGGGCTGTTAAGTCAGATATTTCCGGCTTGACGTGTTTTGCACAGGAGTGACAGTGGCATTGAGTATATACATAGTAAATCTTAGTATTCCACTGAATCTCTTTGCTCTTTCATGAGCTTCACAGGGTACTCATCCTTAACAAAATGTCAGGTTAAAACATGTCACTTTGCTATAGTTGAAATTACTTACTTGTTTTTAATCAAAAAGCAACTCTTAATGGGCTGTTTTACTCTAGGCAGTAAGGAAAGGAGCTTTTCAGTTTAGCAGCAAGTAGTTCTTCTGACCCATTATTTGCTGTCATTTCTGCTTCTCATCCAGCAATGTGAAGGGGGTTGTGTGATTAAAATCTGAGGATGCTGAATCAGGATACTGGTGCTGCATATCCTACACCAAGTAGAATTCATATTTTTAGGGAAAGCTAAGCTTTTTTTTTTTTTTTGTAATACATGTTTTTCAGTTCTATTAGGCTATAGTCCTGTGTTTCCTAGGAACTTCATTGTATCCATGGTACGTCAGCAGCAGAGGTGCTCTTGCTGATAGCAAAGGTGCTTGTGGTACAGTGCTTCTTTGATCTTAATTTTCCAAAACTCAGGATGAATGTAAGATGAGAGGTGCCATATATACATCATAATCTTTGGATCCTATCACAGAATCCTGTAAAGTAGGCAGCTTTCTTGACTGGCAGCACTCAGAAGCTCAGCTATACAAGTTCAGTGAATTCAGTTAATATTCTTTTTAAGACTAAAATGGCTCTTCAGTTTCTAGGCCAGTTAATAATCCTCCTCTTAACTACGCTGTACATATCGCAGATGGTGCTTGACAGACTAGTCAGTGTCTCAAAGGTCACCACAACACTATTAGCTAGATCACTGTGCCCTTTGTTTCTTGAGGATGCTTCTGCTGCACTACTTGTTACTTGAGAAAAAATTATAGGAGAAAAGTTTGGGTTTCGTTTTAAAAGAAAACCTTAACCGCTTCTCTCCTCACCAACAAGTGCTTCAAATGTGGAGTCGTTTCTTGTCAGTGAAGTGCTCTGGAGTTTAGCATTCTGCTGTGTCCTGATACAGGTATGACCACTGCTCTCATTTAGTGCAGTGGGTTTTTTTTGTGTGAAGATATAACAGTGAGGATGACTGATACTTTAAAATGTTATCATAGTTTTGTTTTGGAGCTTTTATTCTGTTTTGAGGGCTTATTTCGGCATCTGAGAAACAGGAACATTTAAATTCTTCTAGAAATTCTTGTGGTCAAAGCTGTATTTGTACCTTCTGTGCAACTTGAAAATGCAGAAATAACTAAAGGGTGTTTTAAAAGCAAATAGGAGAAAGCAAGTCTTTAAACTCTATTGTTGGTACTTTACTAAAATATTTACAAGCATATCTACAAGATGTGGCACACCTTTGTCACAGCTGCAGAAACATACAGTGAAAAATCTCCTTTCTGTTTGGGGTAATGCATGTTTATCAATGTGTTTTACATAAAAAATGTTATAATTCCTTTATCTTGTAAATAGCAGTCGGCACTTGTTTGTTGTATTACTGAAGAAATGTAACTTTACAAGGTCATATTTGGAGAGATAACTTGCAAATTGCAAGGCTACATGTTTTTTATCTGAGAAAATGACTCAGAGGCAAGATCAGCTATACTGTAAATATAACTTTTACCATTTTGGGCTTAAATTGGTTATGCAATGCCAGACATTTTTGAAGTTCATTTGCAATCCATGACATGCATGTTGCTTTTTCTATTACATATAACTATACAATCACATAGAACTGCTTGGAAATAATTTTGTAGTCATTTGTGCACTTTCAGTAATAAATGCTCAGGTATGTATATACTTAATTGTTTTTTTGTGGGCAGTTTAACTATTTTGACTATCCTGCTTCATTAGTCTCTGTTCCTTCTGATTCTATTATTTTTGATATCAGCTAAAACTCGAGTTATTTACATCTATTTCATTTATTTTTTGCATTAGCAATATAAATTACATTCTCCCATCACTCAGCAAAAACTCAGGGAAGACTTGAACTCCATATGGGTTTTCTGTTGGTATTCAAGTAGTTAAAACATTATCAAAATTTGACATTATATTGTAAAGTGAGCAGTACCACCCTGGATGAAAAAAAAAATTCCATATACTAAAAATAACTTTAATATAATGGTTGTAATTTTCAAACAGGACACATAAATGTTCTTTTGTCATACATGATCTTTGTCACAGAGGAAAACATACTTTAGAAGTGATTTTTTATTTACATGAATTATAAAAAATATATTTTCAAATTCATCTAGATTGTGACCCTCTAAACATTTTAAAACTACTTTTCCAGTGTAGTATATTTCCATTTTAATTTGATTGCTATAGGTTAATAAAAGGGTGGGAGCAATTGCTAGAAGTTAGTTCATACCCAGCCAAACTCCGCTAATTTCTTACATCTTTATAATGCTGCATCTCCTGCTTCCTACCTCTTACTTTTAAATTGCATGGTTTCGGGAATATCAAGAAAACATTTCATATTTCAAAAATATTCAGACTTCACAGAACTATTTGAACTGGCATTTCTTCGTGTCCTTGTCCCCACCCCCCCACCACACAGCTGTCACTAACAGAGGAAAAGGGCTGGGGGGAGGGAAGGAGGGAGCCCTGCTAAAATCGTGTCACGTAGCACTAATTCATCTGCTCTCATTAGAGTGAGCGAGGGACAGCAGTGATGGCCAAGAGCTGCACTCCACACATGACACACGAACAGTTTGGGGAATAGAAAATTGCTTTCTCAGGAAGCCCAGCCAATTAAGGACTTGACCATATTGAATGTCAAGTGTTAATTTAGGTTTTTCTTCATTTTCCCAGTAGTAATGTGGATCCTGTGATGAGCAAATACATGTCAAGTAAAAGTTGATTGCATGAAGGACCTGGGTATTATATGTCACTGACAAGTCACAAATGTACTCTAGTCTTTTAACCCCTTAGGTGAGTCCGGAAAGAGGGGGGAGGGGAGCAGCAGAGGGGGATTAAATGTACTATAATTATAAGAATAGGTAGCTTATATTAGGGAGAAGTCTGGGTGGGACAGACAGGAATAGGAATTTGTGTGAGAGGCTAGGATGCAGACTTTTTGCAATCAGTGCACATGTGTGGTACCTTTCTGGGTTATAATTGATAAACAGACCTAAAGGCCCCCTCAGGATTGTTTAGGGTTTCAAAGAAGCCTATGAAGCATGCATGTTATATCCTTCATAAGGATTCATGCAGTGGGAAGGAAAAGAGGTACACAGTACCGGGAATATGAAGTACTCCTTGAGGGGTGACCTGTTTAGAAAGGAAATAATTTTGCATTCCTTATGGAAAACACATATTTCCAAGGTCTTTGTTTAAAAAAAAAAAAAAATCAAAACCACAAAGACCCCATGTGAAAGCATGAAATTATAAAAGTATTCCTGTCAAAACCAGATTTATTTTCCAGCTTGTGTGTTTCTTCAGGTTAATTTTACAGCCATCAGAAACCCCCTGAAAGGCCACCTACCCTCATTTTGTGTTGTACCTGCTTGTACTAGGGAAGCAGAGGATGGCAGAAGCACTAGTACTGAAGTCTGTTTAAGTGAAGTAGCATTTACTTTTACTAGATGTGGATACTTACATATCATCTATAGCATCTAATTTCCATTCATCAGCATATTATTTACATATGAATGCTCTGAAAATAAGAGAGTGTCTATTTCTGTTGCAATTGTATAATTGACCAAAACAATTTCCTACAAGAATGTAGGCGTTGTGTAGTACAAACACGATAAGACAGAGGCAGCAATTATGCAAGCACCTAGAACCTTGTCCGTGCCTTTTTAATTTAATGTAAAATGGCAAAACTGGGAATTTTTAGAAATTATTTGCTCTCCCTAAATTCTGGGGGCTTTTTTGTTAAAATCTAACCCACAGATGAGTGGCTGTGAGCTTGAAGCTGGTGAGTAAGCCCTTTATCTTTGAGTTAAATATTTCTGAGCTGATCCTAATTAGGACATGCTCTCTATTGCTCCTCTGGATTTTGCTCATCTTCATTATGATGAAGATATTTAGGTGGCAAGGTACACTGCCACTGTCTGTGCAGTGTGCATTCAGTAGACATAAACCAGACTCCATTCTCATGCAAGTAACCTGATGCTTTAAATGCAAGCAAAGTTAGTCGGTAAGATTCTTTGGGGATTTTAGGGAAACAGACATGTTTTCCAAACAAAAGCAATTTAGATTTTATTAGTTTTCTGGACTGACGTTAGATTCACTATGCATATGAAATGGTGATGTCTGGGTAATTAAAATGAGCAAGCCTCTTTTAAGAAACAATTTCAAAAATCTGGCCTCAACACAATCAGTAATACTTTTCTTACTATGGTTCTACTTCAAGTTTATGTGTAAACTTCTCATACATGCAAGCCACCTCCAAATAGGCCCAATTTACTTCTCCCTCCCCAGCCTCCTCTCTTTTGTATTTCGGTAGGTATTGCCTGTATATCTCAGCTGGCATTTAGAATAGCGTTTTAATTGTAGCAGCTTCTCTTCTCCTAGGTGTGCAGAGGGATTTTGTTAAGTTTCTTTAAACTAAATTCCGATGATGGTGTCCCAGGTTGCTGATTCAAGATTTTGTTACTCTGTGGTGTCAGTTTTGACAGATGGTACCTAATGCAATCAGCCACCATTAAGGCAAGGACCTCGTTTGACCAAAGGGTCCAAAGGAAAAAAAAGAAAAGGAAAAAAAAAACAAACCAAACCCCAAAAACATAAAAACCCCAGCCCTCCACCCAATTACTAAATAGGGCAGGCTGTCTTTGAATCACTATTTCCCAATGCTTTAGCAGAAGATGCCTCCCTTTGAGCATGTTTTTGATAAATTTAAGAAGTCAAATCACTGACACAGATGGATAATCCAAGTGTATAGGGTGAAGAGTTATAAATTAACACATTATTCCCTCTTAATGTGAAATACTTGAGAATGCATTTTCTCAGTCCCCTGACATCTACCCAGTGAGGGCTCGCATTGTACTTTTCAAGTGGCATTGATTTGTTAAAGCGCTGAATTAGCATCTCAGGCCAGCTGCCTGTTCCACTGTTGTGTTGTTGGGTTCATTCTCTCTCTCTCTGCCTTGCTTCCCGCTGCCTTGGCCACACACAGGGCTTCAGCCTGCTTACCCCAGCTTTTCCCCTCTGTTATTTTAGCTAATCCAGGTAATACACTCACCAAATGTGTCTTGCCGAGCTGAGCAAATTAACATATTTCTCATTGCATAGAGCTCATAATATGCAAGTGTGTGTATCTATCTGTACATACATACGTATGTGATATTTTCAGTTGGACTAGGAAAGGAATAAGCAGCGCGCAGAGGGGAGAAGAGGATGGGCTGCAAGGATGAATGGCTGCGTTTTACCAGCCTCATTCTCTAGTGAAGTTACACATTGTTCTTTTCTTTAATTTGCGTTATGCTGAGGTCTTCTGTACAGCAGCTGAGTCAAAGGGAAAAGAGAAGAGAAAAAGAAGGAATATATGTCAAGTCAGAAAAGCCATTGAAGTTCAGTATTAAACTGCATATCTTAGGTCTGGATTTTAGAGTCTGTAGTACCTTGTCTAGTTGTTCATTAATGAATGTGTGCACAGATCTAAAAATAGTTTGTGCTTACATGTCTGTATTGAAATATGCGGAGTTTTATTCTGATTTTAATTATCTGGGTTTAAGTCTCTTCCCACCCTTCCTTTCCTCTCTCAGCCTATCCTTATTGCTGCTATTTTACAACTCATTTTTAACATTATCATTGCAGCTTCATACTTTATATTTGTCATGGTGGCACCTGACAGATTTGTAGCTATACCCTAATTGACTAAATTACACTTGTAATACGTGTATTGCAGTAATGAAGATTATGTACATGAAATTAACATTACATTTAATATAAGATAGCTAATAAAATGGTCATGTTTTTGTCTGGGGTTCCTTACCAGAGATGAACCAGATTTCCAGAGCTAGTGTTGAGTAGTGAGATGACATTCTTTTATACTATATATTCATTATGCCTGCACTATTTTGGTTGTATTTTCTTAACATTGTTTGCTGTGAGAGTTTAGGGTAACTTCTTTATCATGTTATGCTTTGATAATGGAAATTTCAGGAATAACCAACAGCAATTTTCCTTTATGTCTTTTGTAACATAAATTCTGCTATTTGGAATACAGTGCTTCTGGGAAACCTTTTCTTCTTGCAGGTGATACATTTTTCTAGGCATCAGGAACAGAATGTGAGCAGGGTTTGAAATCTCAGACAAACTGAATAAGGTGCACACTGGTCACCTATTTTGTTTATAGCTACTAGCATAATCTGTTAATAATAGCATACTGTTTAGCACTAATTAGGGACAATATTTTGAGAAATCTTAGTTGCTACTAACACAATGAGGTATTTCGCATGAAAGCATGGATTAGGTTCCTTGCCTATTTACAGTTCATTGTTTCAAAGGTCATGCATCTATTAGGCTTGCAACACAGTAGAACCAGAGTGTTTTCTATTTGCAAAATTTGCATCAGTTTTCAAATATAAAGTGTTCTTTGCCTTAAGATGCTTACATTCAAAACCTAGACTCAGCAAACTAGGATTAACATAATGTCTTGACTGAGCAATTGGTCCTGATTCCATGGAGATATTTTTCATAGTGCGGTTAGAATTATGGCTTCATGGAGGTGAAGGTATTAACCAAATTTTGTCTTTTAACTGGGCTGTCAGAGGCTAATTGAAACCACCAAAGAGATAAAAGAATAGAAACCAAAGATGGTAGGTCTTCCTATGTTTTCACAGTAGCATGTTACTTTCTTCAGAGAGCATTGCCAGAGTTGTCACTGTAACTTTGTGCAGTGTGCCCAGGACAAACCAAGTGTGCCCTGCAGTGTTAATATTGCATAAACATGAGACACCATGCTGAAGTGCATCTGATACACAGGGTACGCAGATGGATATATTTTTATTATTTTGGGCAAACAGGGGCTCTGAACCACTGGAGACTGGTTTAATCATGCAAGTGATACACTCAGCTTAGGGGCCTGGCAGAAATGAATGCTGCATAAATGGCCTCAGAGCACCTATGTCAGATATAACATAATTTGTGGTGGCTTTGGCAGAAACTTCTGGATCCTGCTTGAGGAAAATGTGAAATAAGACAAAAAACATGCAGAAGGACTAATGGAGGGGGTGACCAGATGATAGAAACAAAGCTATTCCCTATACTGGTACCAACAATTTAAAAGAGATAGGTCTGTCCTTCTTTGCCCCACATTCAATTCAGATCGCTAGCATTTGTTATTCAACATCAGGAGTGTCTAATGTCACAGATTATAATAAAGCTGCTAGAGATACCTGTGACATCTTGTTACTGAAAAAAAGAGATTTGCCATTTGTGCAGCCAGAGATTTTAACACAGGTTTTCATGAAGTTCTGCAGAGTGTCCAGACTGTGGTTCCTTATCTTCATCAGCATTATTCCTTTCAGTGGTAGAATTGAAGCCTTGGTTGGTGATGTGCTTCCATCTTCTGTTGTCATAGAGGAATCAATAAAGTCTTATCTCTACAGGCTTTAGAATTTAACTGGAACACAATAAAGGATCAACAAAATGTGGAGAATGGACTATCACCATAACTAATCTGACAAAAATTGTGACCAGAGTGGTCATTCCTTATAACAGTAAAAAAAAAAAAGGGGTGGTCAGGTTGGGGGGGGGGGGGGGGGTGGAGGGGGGTTGGTGGTGTAGCAGGCAGCTTATAGTAAACAGTTTTATTCAATCTTTATAATATTTTTATGAGAGACACATTAGTAGTTGGACTTAAGTGTAGAGTAAATCATAGATATGCATTTGACTGGAGGTTCATTTTTATGTGTTCCACCAAAGTAATTTTAAGTACGTTTGTGGGTGTTAGAAAAAAAAACAAAACGCCAACCTGGCATCATGAACAACTTCTGCAAATTTTCAAATTATATGAAAACACTTAAAAAAAATAGTTACGTGAATTCTGTGGAAGAGGACTTTATTGTGGAAGTTGGCACCCAAGTAGGGAATTAAGTTACTACCTTGAGTACTATGGCAAAACAGAAACGGAATTTCTAAATGCCATTCCTGTTTCTAACCACAGGGACTGAATTGTCTCTGTAGAGAATTTTATATGAGGTATTGCTAGTGTTCCACGATTAAATTCTTCTGTTATTTCATTATTCTTTTTTTTTTTTACTGTTTTATTCCCAAAGATGCCAGGAGCACTGTGAGTTCCCAGTAAGAGGAGCAATTGGTAGACATTAGTTCATAACTATTGTTGTTCAGTAAGAAAAAAACATGAATGACAGGTTACACTGCAGCTCCTTTGTCAAAGCATTCTCTGCATTTTAGCTGTTGCACCCTGCACATCTCATTTCAGTAACAACAATTCTTCTCTTGCTTACTGAAATGACTGTCAGTAATGTCAGGTCATGATCTGGTTGCATAACTCTTAGTGATTGGAAATAGATGCAAGCCTGCTTATGATTATTTGATGTTGATCCTGTAAGTATTGAGGAAGCTTTGAGAGAATTTTTTAGGCCTTGCTTTAAGACAAAGCAAAGGAGTGCTGGTGGCCAGGCTTCACCTAAGTCTTTCATATGAACTTCCTAATTCCTTGAATGTACTATATGTATCTCTGCGTGTGAGCCAAAGGGTAGTTGACGGAAATAGCAGAGCTCGTATAGGGGCCCTTCTGTGCCCAGCTTCCCTACCAAGTGTAGGCAAACATCAAGTAAAGGCAAATTTCTCCCAGAATTACGCTTTTGAGTGAAGGCGCACGTTTCCACTAGTTTTGCTTGGGAAGAAGTCTGTATTCAACCCCTTGGGAAAGCTTCCATGCAGATGGTGGTACAGGAGCCCCCAGAGCCACCCCCTGGCAACCAAATAAGCAGTTCATTCCAGCACTTTGGAGGAGGAGGAACAGAGGGGTTGTACTAGTTTGATACCTCAGCATCCAAGCCCCATGAACTCAGTGGAAGGCTGTCATTTCAGATGCTTCTCCAGAGATATAGGAACCTGAATAAGCAGCCAGAAAACTTTTAACTGAAGATGTGAATTCGCTTACTTGCTGCCTTCTCAGGACTCTGCAGCTGTCTCCTCTGGCACTAGCCCCTGCATTGATTCCAAATCCTAAATAGGAAAAGATTCTTATTGTTGTGGAGTAGTCAAACAGGCACCCAGATGTTAATTCTCTTGCAGCTTTCACTGGACATTAGTTGGTGCTAAATGTTCATACTCCATTAAGGTATTAGTACTATTTCTGTTACTCAGAGATACAACTTAATAGTCATTCTTGGCTTTTTAATTCAAAATAGTCCATCCTCTTTCTTCAGACCACTGTTTTGCCCTCTCTGGTTTTGTGCCAGATCCCCAACACTCCAGGCATCCTCCCTCGGAAAAAGTGTTTGACTGAGGTTGTGGTTTTCTTTTTTTTCTGGTTAGGTCTGTTTCCCAACAGGTTCTATATGGGCAGAATTCTGATGGACAGGGTTCATTTTCTGATGTTCTGCTATCTCCTTTCTGCCTATCAGCAGATTAAACATTAATAGAGCGCAGAAATTTCTAGACATATGGAACCTGCTTTCTACCTTCACTTATTCTGTCATCCAAAGGCTATCTGAATAACCTAAAGAAATGTAGCTTGTAGCATGCAAAGTCACTGTTCCCAGCCCAAACTTAAAGAATGTGGCAGGATTGCAGAGTGTTTTCTTCCTCATTGAAAGTGTTCAGGACTGCAGATTTGGAACAGCTTGAACCAAGTCTTCTGTGTCACATTTAGGAAGTGGTAACATCCCTGGTATACTGGAGAAGTACATACAGAATGATACCATTGATGTGTTTTCTATAGAGATGAGCTCAAAGAGGGATCTTTCATCTTTCCCAGATGGACACTTCTGTTAGCTGTCAGAAATAGGTAGAGCAGTGAAGAACCAAGGATATCACTCTTCTTCCTATCCTGCATCACGTTAATTTTAACTCTTTAAGAATTCTGATGACTTGAAAAAGATAATAGATATGGTGCCTCACTTAGTGTCTTTCCAAGCATTCAATTTTGCCTTGGCAGTGTAGTGGCCTCTTGGCATATGTCTGTATTACTTCACGGTGTCTGGGTGGTCATGGGGAAACAGACCACTCAAGATAGAAAAGTTAACTAATCTGGAATGATGTTTGTGTCAAAGTCAGTGCATGACAGCATCCACCTGAAGTGAAGGCAAGAAAATACGACAGGAACTCCAAGGTGTACCACCACAAATGTATGTTTTCAGTTATGTCCTAGAGACCCATCAGCATGTGCTAATGAAGCAACCCAAAACAGGTTGCACCTTTAGTCAGAATTAAATTGTATCTTTCAACCCTGCAGCTCTGAAAGACCTCTTGATCCCTCTGCAGCATAGCCATGTTACTCCCATCTGTAGTCCACATGCTCCCTGAGATTTGTGTCTAAAGCTGTCTGTAATTAAGAGAAGCAGATCATATATCCTAGAGAGCTGGTTGTATCTATTTGTTTTGTAAGGGTGTCCGCTTGACCATAAGAAAATCTGTAGGCATCTGTAAACCAGAAAAAGGATCTGTACTGGTACTCTAGATTATTTTACTCTCAAATAAGTTGAACTCCAAACTATACTGTAAGCATTGTTTTTTTCGTTTTAGTGCTTTTTTTTTTTAAATGAATGTGATACAAAAGAACTGTAAAAGCAGAGGTAAATGCAAATTAATTGTTATGGTATGATCAAGCAGTCTCTCTACCTGACTAGACCGTGACATGATGAACTGTTAGTAGATTATTTTGATGGAAGGGAGATTGGGGATATTTTTTTTTTTTAGGTGGAAGAGTATTAGAAAGACTCAACAGAGCTGTATAAAACAAAATTCAATAAGAATTGCTAGTTGCTCCTATCAGAAGGACTGAATGAGAAGAAACCCTGTTAAATGAGAATAAGTAATTAGAAGCATGGACAGGTCACACTGAGGACCAGAATACATACATATATTGAGGTTGCAGGCATAGGTTTGTAAACTCTACAGCCTTGTATATAAGTGCTGAATACATTCCCACTTAGCCTAGGTAGAACTACATGTAGCCCCTTTAAAAATATTGCAGTTATTTTACAGATCATAGGTTTGGGTCATTTAGATGCTGAAAATCTTTTGAAATGCAAGAATGTACCTTTTAAACCGCAACTATGGATTTCTAGCAACAAAGGGATTTTTCAGCACAGAAAAACAGTTTCTGGAAACTGTGTTCTGAGTCAGTATATTATCATCCATAGACTAAATTTAAAGTATTGTTTGCCTTCAACCATGGAACAGCTTTGATTGCATATATGCCTACTTTTGTCTTTCCTCCAAACGCAATTCTTCACGCTGAACATTTATACCACTCTCTTATACATTCATGGTAAATGTAAAGCACACTTGACTCTGTATAGCCAAGCACAGTGAAAAACATTTTGTATGTGTAAGGAAGCACTCCTTTACCTTCCTTATTGCCTTATACAAGTACTAATTATAATTTAAATGGAAAGTCAAGATTATTTGCTGTAACCAGAAGGAAATTCAGCAGGCACCAGAACATTATTTTCAAAAATGAAGATTTCTTCCCAAACTATCTGCATCTTCACATCATGCCTTAAACTAATCCGCAACAAGGTGGAGGTTATTCAAAGACTATTCTGTGGGCAGCCTAGCCCTTGTTTGTCCAACACTGGATTTCTTTGAGGCATGTGGTACTAACTGTGGCTGTGGTTCAGTGTGGCTCTTTTGGCACTTTGTAAAATCTCTTGTGTTCTAGAAAACAGAGAATCAAGCCTGAATTTTCTGAAAACATAAACAATAGTTGGACAAACCTGGAGTCCAGGAAACTGCTGCTTTTTTTGCATTCCAGAAACACGATTCTCAATGGAAAAATCACAGAAAAATTATATTCAATAATGACAAAAGGCATTCTTCATCAATAAATCTGGTAATCTGTGGTGCATTTTGAAATACAGCACTTGGATTTTGTCATGTATTAATGGAATATCTTTTGAACCTGTGCTTATTTCCCCTGAACTCTGGTTCATTACATGTGGACATATGGTTCCAGATGTTATGACGCAAGAATGAGACACTATCTAACTAAAGCACATCTCATGGGCTTTTAGATGTGGTAACCTCTTTCTCCTCATCCTCTTTTCTTTGCGTCCTATATTTGTTGCTTATGTGATAATGTCTCATTCCCTTGGACAATGAGACGCAGTTTCTTGTGTCTTTCTGTAAAGCATTTGTGGAACCACAACAGCATGGTGATAATTATGATAACACGGGAATCAATCACAAGGGAGTGCTAGTCAACTCTCATGAGTTAAAATCAATACTGTGTTCTGCAGAACTAGGAATGCTTTTATCTCCTAAGTTGGTTTGCAAACATCTGTAATGACCTGCAGAAGGGACAGAACAAGGATACAAAGGCAGTTGGTGTTCTTTCCCTTTTTGATGGAAGTGCCAAAACAGCTGGGGGTGTATTTCCAGTATTCTGAAAATGTCTCCTTGACTGTTTGCTGAGTGCCCTCTGTCCACTTAAATCAAAGATAATTCAGCTGCAGAAGAATTCCAGTGAGTAATGAAGAAGGGCAAGGACTGAAATACAGTTTTTTGGTGAAGTTGGCCGTGCTGGCTGTCACTCAGAACAAGGCACAATAAGTAAATTCAGGTCTTAGAAGTCTGTGCTCATAGTTCAAAAAATCAAAATGACAGGTAAACACCTCTTGTACATCATTCTGCTGTACTGCACTTCTGATTTGTGTTTGCAGTAATCCAGTCATTACACAAAAGGGTTAACAGAAGGCAAATTAAACAATTAATGCATTTTTTTCTTTTCCCGTCAGCATTCTTTGTAAATCATCGGGTGGTGAAGTACTGGAATGGGTTGTCCAGGGAGGTTGTGAATGCTCCATCCCTGGCAGTGTTCAAGGCCAGGTTGGACGAAGCCTTAGGTGATATGGATTAGTGTGAGGTGTCCCTGCCCATGGCAGGGGGGGTGGAACTAGATGATCTTAAGGTCCTTTCCAACCCTAACTATTCTATGATTCTGTGATTCTGTTCTATGATTCTATGATTCTATGATTCTATGAAATACTTCTGTCTTTTCTTCCCCTTTTCTTTAATTATAGAAAAAATAAAATGCCACTAGAATACCGAAGTGCTGGTAGCTTTGGTAACTAGTCCCCAAAGCAAACTGTTCTGTCAGTACTCATAGCCTAATTACCACAGGTAATTGGAAAAGTTGGGGTTTGTGTTTTGGGGTTGTTCCTCCCTCTCTCCTCCCCCCATCCTTCCCCCCCTCTTTTTTTTTTTGTTTGGCCTTTTTGTTTTGTTTGTTTGAATTGAGGGAAGGTATATAGGTGGAGGAAAGGTCTTTGGATTTAAACAGAGGATATTCAACAGTAATGATAGTGTGTATGTAAAAAAAGAAAAAAAGATGGAAAATGAAAAAAAAAAAAAAAGAAGATGGAGAGAGAGAAAAAACCCCAACCACCCTCTGGCAGATGAGCAAGTGCTTGTTGAGACAGAGCAGCAAGTCAGTGAAATGCTGGAGTTGCCTGCTTAGTGTTGTGACTGCAGAAGTCCTGAAGTGACACATGCATCACAGGGCTGTCACAGTGCTGAAACAGGCCAGGGGTCATGGTTAAGAGCAGGGTGTTGCTGGATAAGGCTGAGGAAGCAGAGGTGGCCCCTCTGTGCTCTGTGTGTGGGTCTGTGTACTCCTTTCCCGTCAGAGCTGGCCCAGCACAGCCAAAAAAACGGTTCCTTGGCAGGGCTTAATGGCAGGATGATGTAGTCTGTTGTGACTAGTGCATTCCTTTCAGGTTAAACTAGGGAAATGGCATTGTGTTAAAATTCCAAGTCGCATGAATGTTTTATTGCCACAAGTGCATTCAGGCCTCAAGGGGAGTGTGTGTGGTGGGGAAAGGGGGAGGGAGGGTGACTTAGAGGCTCAGGAACTATCAGAAGAGCACTTCCCCTGGAAAATTTTACCCGGCAGCGTGAGGCTGACAGGCTGCGATAGTCACTTAGACAGGTTTCGCTTTTCCTGAGCTGCTGTGGTTGTTTAAAATCTCGCAGTCCAGACAATTAACAGCTGAAGAAAATGTGACAAGACACATGCAAAGAGGTTGGGAGATAGAGGGGAAGGAATGCACCAGGAGTGAGCTGCGTTGCCTTTCTCATGTAAACTGCCAGACCTCTCCCCCGGCCCCATCCTGCTTCACTGTCCCAGCCCAGAGCCGTGGGTGGGGTGGTAGTTTTTTTCTCCCCTGTCTAAGGCCACGAGTGATCTGTTAACTGTACACCAGACTGGGAGGCCAAAGCAGCTCATGGTACTGTATGTTACCATTACTACTCCCTCATTCCTTTTTACATTTTTTAAACGTCTCTCTGTATTAATGGTTGACATGACTCAGGAGGACTTAAATTTAGACTGCAAAGGGACAAACTAATGTAATGTAATAGTGCTGCAAGATTTTATTTCTTTAAGGGAATAAACTTATCCATCCAATTTGTGCTTGTTGTAAATAATGACTTCGAGCAAAGTTTAATGGGCTTGCTTAGAGTAAGAATAGGGAGTTTGAAACAATAGCCATGCAGATACAAGCCTTAGGAAGAAACTTTATTTTGAGTCATACTGGGTTTTTTTTTCAGTTTCTGTGTTTTATATGATCTCAGGCTATTCAGGTCATGTGCCGTACATGATTTTTAAGCAATTTTTTTCTAAATTACTGTAAAGTCAAGTCTTCAGTTCAGAGCTCTTTGTAACATATAATTATAGCATAGCTTATACTATAGTTATTTGTATGTACGTGTTGCTTATGCGTAGTGTGAAAATCATCTGTGTGGATATATAAACGGAAGTCTAATTGGGACCTAAGTGACATTTATGGCTAGTCTGGATCTCTCAAAATCAGACTGTTTTTACAAATAGGTAGGCACCTGTGCTTGTACAAGTTTGTCCTGGAATTTCTGTGCTGTTCACAAGTGTACATGCACAGATCAACTCTGATATGCTTCATGCATGTACTCTTGTAAAGTTACTGAAGTCAAAGAAACAGCAAGAATGTATAATGAACACTGATTTGGTCTCTCATGGGACAAAATGTTCTAGATCTTTATGTGCTCTGTCTTTTTCTAAACATCTATATCTGGGTGCAAAAATGTTGCTCTATACATATAAATGCAGATATCTGTGCTTACAGAATATATGACACTATAGAGTCATGTGACAGGGTTTTGGTTTTGCAAGTGAGAAATAATCACAGAGACCAGAGAAGATTCAGTGTCTTGCAGACAGTCTTTTGCAATAACGGCATCACTTCAAAGGTTACGTGTAAACTTCAAGTTTCTTTTTACTCACTTTGTTAGCATTCTTACTCCTAGATGGTTTGGTTTCATGCAAAGGTTCGTTTTGCCATGTATGATGTATTTGATTTCTGAATGATATGGTGTTAGTTATATCAAACATTGCATGTAAAAATTTGTATCTGCAAGAGTTCATAAAAACTAATGGTCCTTAATACCACCAGGTTAGCATGGAGAGTAGAGAAAATAAGCCCATTGTACTTAAAGTAAAACAAAATCTTATAAGAGAAGAAGAACTTCTTCCATCCTATATGAGTAAGTATATAACCTGTCTGTGAGTATGTTTACATACATAATTTTTTTACTGATACATTCAGTCTTTCTGAATTCTGCAGTTAAAAATTAGTGTATTATACTTTAGCAGCAGAGAAATACTTGATATGTTTGAAATCTTCTAAGTTATAAAGCAGATGCACACACTATAATTTCTCATGCATCCACATATCTGCCAGGAAATCCAGTTATATGCGACATTTTTTCTATAAAGAATGTAACACTAAGATAGAAAAGAAATTCCCAAACAATCTATAAGCTGTATCCTGTCTTACCTATTGCATAAGAATTGTTAGGTCATCTACATTTGGCTGTATGCTTTATTTTTTTGTTTGCATTAAAAGAGATAGTTTTGGATGTTAATCTGATTAGTTTCCATTTATGATGGTTTGGTGGTAGTGTTTTTAACAGTTAAAATGACAAGGCTTACAGAGGGTCATAAACTCCACAAGCAGTGAGCCGTAAAGGAAAAGAATGATTTGTAAATGGAATAATTTCTTCAAATTTCAGAAACCAAATTTCATAAACACCTTTCATAAATTCTAAATGATGTGCACTTTGAGTATGTGTTAGCTGTTTTGAACTATGTTGAATACAAACTGCTAAGGGTTTACTTACGTTGATCTGCAAATGAAAATTTAAAAATGACGGTTATTGAGGTAAGTGGCCAGTGATATATGCTTATATAATGTATGTAAGTATTTATTTATGTTACTACTTGTAACTGTTAAAAATAAATTCCCAAGTGAATAGCAGTAAATGATAACTATTTCCTAAAAATTGGGATGAAGAAAATTTCAGAAATATCCTGCAAATAGATTTCGCATGTAGTTCTGAAGAGGGGTAATTGGACAAGGTCTTATTTTACATTGCTAGCTACAGGTCTGCTGTCAAAATAAAACAATATCTTTAATTATTTTAAAAAACAGAAGACGCAATTTGTCTGTGTGCATAGTGATATGGAAGTAAAACGAAATCTGACTTTTCCACTCAATTCAGAACAAGCATCTTGCAGTCACTTTTTTCAAGGTGCAAGATGGTAGAGAAGCATCTCGTTCTTACAGTTATGTTAAAAAGAGGATAATGTACATTGCACCATGGCTGGGAATTTCAGACACTGCTAAGCATGCTTTGGATTTCACAAAATAGTGAGGCTGATATGAAGAGATTAAAAGTAATACATTTAACATGATTTTTTTTTATTTGCCTTTTGATACTTTGGAATATGCTGACTTCAGGCTTTTATATTTTGGTTTGCAAATATAAAGCAGAAACTAACACAGTATTTTACTTTGAAGCTCCCAGTAGTTGGGTCTTCACCAAAAAAATAAAGTTATTTTGGTGTGCATACATATATATACACACACATACTTATGCACGTATCTGTATACACACATCTATATAAACATCTGTATAGACATCTATATATACATTCATGTGTATACGCATCTAATTATGGTACTATGAGCTCTAATATAGACTTGTTTAAACCAGTTTAAATTTTGCTATAACTATGCTGATCTAAACCAGTAATTCAATGAATGAATCACAGAATCACAAGTGCTCAGAATATGATCTAGTTTTGTAAGCTGGCTGAACTACAGTAATTAGCTTCATCCACTTACCACAACAAATGTCAGGCAAAAATGTCTGAGCAAAAACCTTTTTCACATAACTTTAATCGTCCACATTTTATCTCAGGTTTAGAGTGGGTGATAAATGCACATGCATTTAGGTACCATGGTTAAGGTGATATGCAACAATGTTTTAAACCATGATAATTCAATTATGTGTCTGAACTCATAACTAGATCTGTGAGAACAGGGATAGAACTGGTTTAAATATGTCTACATTAGGGTTTTGGACTACTATAATTGGATCCATTTTTAGATTCATGTATTTTGATGCAACCTTCCTAATGAAGACATATATTAAAAGATGAAAACTTTATTTTCTCTTGAAAGTTTCTTTATTTGCATTTTTTTAAGAGAGTTTAAATTGTAATTTCGAGAATTCTTTCTTAATAGGTCTTGGGATACCATTTAAGGATAAATTTGCATCTCTCTCATGTTCATGGTGTGAATAACACAGGAAAATTTAATCAAAATTTAAAAATCTTGAAGATACAGAATTGAATATTACCTATTGTAAATTTCTTTACATAAAGCTTTAAGTCCAGTCTTTATATTCCATACTGTAATGTGTCAGTCAGTAATATACTGAAATAAAAAAATAATAATAAAAGAGCAGTCACTTTTCATCACTTTTACATATTAATATTTTCATGCTTCCACCTCTGTTAAAGATGTGGGGTTTGTTTTGTGGGGTTTTAGGATATTCTTTTATATTTTTGTTAAAATTGTCCCAGCTGTGTCAGAGTTTTAAAGAATTGCAACATTGTATATTGCAGGTAGCTCAAAAAAAAAAAAAACCAAACCAAAGCTTTGTGTTATGTAAATAATTCTTGTTAACAGGTGCTTTCAAGGCGAGATTTGAAAAAAAAAAATATTTGGATAATTGGGCTATGAATAAGCAAAGTGTTTAGGCATGGAGTAATATTTCATCTGCATGGAGTTACATACTTGGCTTATACATGGAGTCTGCATTAGAAAAAAATGAAAAACGAGAAAGAGAAGCAACAATGTGTACATGTATCTGCAGGAAAACTTTGACAGAAATATACATAAATGATTTGGTGTTTCAGGTTGACTTTGTAGAAATGTTGGTAGTTTGTTAGCTTTATTACTTGAGAGAACTTACTGTCTGTTCCCACAAAAATCAGTGGCAAAATCAGACAATAGTAAGGTCCAGAAATAAAATCTAAACTGGAGCAAGCACCTATGCTTTGTTTTCATTTTAATTGTTCTTTACTCTTTCAGAAAAAAAGAAAATATTCTCAGGGATCAGATATTTTCAGTCTTGTGGAGATAAAACTCCCACAGCATTTTTGGAAAATCTTCTCATGTCTTGAGAGTTGTTTCCAAAGTTCCTTTAGAATGTAGACTTTTGCTAGTGAATTATTAAATTTGGTTTTTGACTGTTTCTAGCTGTTTTCTTGCATCTTTAGGTAAGCACAGAGCCTAAACCTAAGCAAGAATTTTCAGAACTACATATGACAGGACATGTGGACCCATAGGCAGAACTAGTGATATCTGTTCATTTGGGCAATATGTTTTCAGCATAGACCCAGATATGAAGTGGAAGGCAGATACATGCATCCTTGTATCTTTTGGGTGTTGAGTAAGCCTGCACTTCTTTGGCACCGCAGTCGACAAAGTTTTGAGGCAGCTTCTAGGCACTACTTTTTACCCCTACTCCCCCTCCACCCCACCATTAACAGAATGTGTTAGCAGACCTGTAAAAACATGTTTAAAACAAATAAACAAGGTTCTCCAGGGAGTAGGCTGCCTTTAACAAAGAGAGAGAAGCAAATGGGTTACTCCTTACTTGGAAACTTAAGAAGGATGATAAAATGTTAGGAAAGAAATTAATCTAGTTCTTGTTTTCATTTTGCATATGAGATGATTTTTCACAGTAGAAGTGCTGCGTAAACACTGTCACTTAGTGTTATTTGTGGTGGGATGAGGAGAGATAAGGAAAATCAAACATGTCTCTGATTCACACAGTAATGCATACTCCTCCATTTAACATGTCAAGCATTATCTAAGGACTAAATAACATGTTAAGAGTTTTAAAGTATTAATATTTAGTCTATTTATTTAGGTAGTCTTCCTCTCTATTCCAAAACAACTGGTGCTTGCCACAAACTGAGGTGGACTCAGCTTGGGAAACTGACATGGGAGCTGTCACATCACAGAACCATGGAATCATAGAATGGTTTGGGTTGGAAATGACCTTAAGATCATCTAGTTCCAACCTGCCTCCCACTAAACCTCACACTAAACCATGTCACCCAAGGCTCTGTCCAACCTGGCCTTGAACACCACCAGGGGTGGAGCTTTTACCACTTCTTTGGGCAACCTATTCCAGTGCCTCACCACTCTCACAGAAAAAGACTTCTGCTTTATATCTAACCTGAACATCCACTGTTTAAGTTAAAACCTGTTTCCCCTTGCTCTATCACTACAGTCCCTGATGAAGCGTCCATCTCCAGCATCCTTATAGGCCCCCTTCAGATACTGGAAGGCTGCTATGAGGTCTCCATACAGCCTTCTCTTCTCCAGGCTGAACAGCCCCAACTTTCTCAGCCTGTCTTCATATGGGAGGTGCTCCAGTCCCCTGATCATCCTCGTGGCCCTCCTCTGGACTTGTTCCAACACCTTCATGTCCTTCTTATTTTGAGGACACCAGAACTGCACACTATACTGCAAGTGAGGTCTCACAAGAGCAGAGTAGAGGAGCAGGATCACCTCCTTCGACCTGCTGGTCACGCTCCTTTTGACGCAGCCCAGGATATGGTTGGCTTTCTGGGCTGTGAGTGCACACTGAAGCCAGCTCATATTCAGTTTCTCATCCACCAACACCCCCCAAGTCCTTCTCCGCAGGGCTGCTCTGAATCACTTCTCTGTGCAACCTATAGCTGTGCCTGAGATTGCCCCAACCCAAGTATAGGACCTTGCACTTGGCCTTGTTGGACTTCATGAGGCTGGCATTGGCCCAACATACTATCACAAATGTAAATTAGTAGCCTCTTACAGTTTCTATATTTTTCTTAGGAAAGACTTCGTCACCTTTCAGCAGTTTGTAGTCACAGGGCTTATGTGTAGACCGCAGAATGACAGAAATGTAGGAAGGCGAGACAAGTCCAATCCTACTTCTAATTAGAAGATTCTTCATCATTCTCAAAAAAAAAAAAAAACAACCAAACCAAACCTCACGACCCAAAGAACAAACAAACAGCAATAGCAAAAGCACCCAAACCTGATGGATATTGTTTGTTGTCTGTAAGTCCCATTAATCTTTGACCAAGAATATAAACATTTTTGACACAATCTAATTGCAAAGCAAAAGTAAAATACTTGTCTTTTGAGGCTAAAATTTGTATAATTGAGGGAAGAGTTTATAAATGAATGACTATACTCAGTGACTGAAGTGTGCATTGGCAGTATTTTTGTTTCTCACAAAGCAAATCATGTTCAGTCTCTTCTCCTCCATTCTCCACAACCAAATTCATGCCTCACCTATAAATAAAACCACCTTGATTCATTGATCCAAAGATTGTATTATTATATTCTGTCCCGAATAACTTGTTAATATGATATTAGGATTTTGCTGACACGGTGCCCGTTTCTTAGAAAACTGCATAAGGAAGGAAGCCAGGTAATCGTCTATTGAGTTTTCTTACAAAATATGCCTTAAATTGTTAGTGAGAAAACATATTTGTAACATTTTATATGACAATAACATGTAGGGTAGTTGAAAATTTGAAACCAGCTGTAAGTATGGCCTTCAACAATGCATTTCTTACAACAGTATCTCAAATTGGAGCTTGGTTTTTGCCACAATGCTTCGTTTCTTGGGATTTCTCTTTCTTCCAGGCTGCATCTTCTTCTGTAATTTTTTGTTAGTGATGAAAACATTTTATATTGTATTCAAAATCTGTTCTTGCTAGCTAAGTTTATGGATATGCAAATTATCATTACACTAATGACTGAAACTGTAATATATACTCTGGTAATTGTACCAAGTTTTTTGATCTGCACAGGTGCCTTCTCTTGCTGTAATATCTTAAATGTCAGAACTGAAGTAGGTGCTGCAAGTTTTGCCTTCTGCTTCAGAAATCCTCTCACTGGATTTTTGTGCTAGCTACATGAGTGTGGGGACCATTTGCTGATTCATTCTTCCATTTGCTCTGTTCGTTCTGAAAGCAGGCCTGTTTGTCATGACAAGAGTTCTGCTGGTGCCAGTGGGCATTGCAGAAGCTTCCAGTGAGGAAATAAACAAAGGTATCAGCCTGGAGTCTAGTGTGCTTTAGGTAAAGAATAAAAATTGTTAAAAGGAAGAGGACAGAAATTGCCTCTGTGTAATAGGGAAAAGAATTTAAATGAAGACTATCCTCCCCCTTTTTCTTGAACTTTTGCTTTAGTCTTGGTATCCAGACTCCTGGCTCCATTTGTGGGACTGCAGAACATGTTGGAGCTTCCTCAGAAGTCTCAGGGGGTTTTCTGGCAGCCTTCAAGCCCCTTTGGAACTATAGGGTCATTACAGTGACAGTCCCACAGTGGTGACATGTCTTCCAATCAGCACTCTGCAGATTTCTACTGTGAGCTGTTCAAATTACATTACTCATAAACTTTCCTTGATGGTCACTGGCATTGGCCTCAAAAGGCTCTCTGAGTCTCATTGTTATTTAGAAGAGGCATCTGGCTCTGAGCATTTTCCATTAGCTGCACCTGTTATTGAAGTGTCTTTCACTTTACCTCTTGTCACTGCTTCTCTCCCTTTGGCCTATCTTTTCAACTCCTGGTCAGAAGAGCATCACTCCTAATTTATCCCATGGTCAGGTCCTTGCTGCCCCTGGACAGACTTGGTAGGGAAAGGCATTGTGTGTATTTATGTCTGTATCTGTGTAGGGAGGAACGAACGATTCAGCAGATATTTTTTCTACAGATCAGAACAAATATTACCTCAAAACCCGCTTTTGACATAAAAGGCTGTGCCCCCTTTTCCCCCTTCCCCATTTCCTGGGTGGATGGGGGAGATAATGGTCAGGAGGGGTAGATGGGGAAAATCCTTTATGCTTGTTCTATCTTTGCTTTCTGCTGATGATACACAATGCAAGTTGTAAATAGCTCATTCACACAGAGTTGCTATTCCTTTGAGAGAGATATTGCACAGTAGTTGTGCTCTTAGTACTGCCATGCCCCAGGGATCAGAGAGGGACACTTTAAAGACCCTTTTCATTCATTTCTGCATTTTTGACAGAAAGAAGTTTAGCTTTGTATCAGACAAATGTCATCCAATCATTAAAGCTTGAACATTATTTCAGATTTTTAGTAACAGTCAGCACAGTATCAGACAATCTCAAACTATGAATTTACATGTCATAGAGAGTCCAAAGTGTTTGAATCCTCATGCACTGCCTGCCATCTACACCACAGCACATGAATAAAAAGAAATGAAGAAAAAAGACAAGTCAGGTGCACATTTTATTTTAAATTAAGTAATAACGGGAGTAATAACAGGGTTTAATTCCATTTATTCTCCCATCAGTCAAATGAGGTTCACAAAGCTGGATAATAATAGAATTCATGAAGTGAATGACACTAAATGCTTGGCTAATTATACTTGTTCTCAACATGGTTTTAATATTTTTACCACTGGGGAATAGAGATGACAAAACAAATTGCAGTGTACATTTCTTTATTAAACTTATCAGAGAATAGTTTTTAATTCCTGGAAGATAAAACTTTCTCTGACACGTTTCTGTGTGACTTACAATGTGTTCAGGGAACTTCTATGTGTACAGGTTTCTATTTGCTAACATGCAGAGTGCTGTCTCCACCTTATTAAAAGTTGAGGACTTAATTGATTTTAAAATATAAAAATTAACAATACAACCAGCATCATATTTCAAGCACTAGGGAAGACAAGAATAATAGAATCATAGAATCATAGAATAGATTGATTCTATGAAGTCCTCATAGAATCATTAACATAGATTAAAATCAATGAAGTCCTCAACTTTTAATATACATAACATTGCAAAATTTACTGTCTGCAGTCCTGGAGTTATGCAGGTATCAAGGGCTATTTTGGAAAATTTGGGTCTAGTTTGAATCTTGATATAATGGATCATTGCATATAATAATTAGGAGTAGAGGAAGTCCAGGGAGTCTGAAGAGCTAAGGTGCAGAACAGATGCAAAACTTGTTTTGTGGCATATTGCCAGGCATATCAGTTTGAACAATTAACGCTGATAATCCAGAGTACAAAAGCAAGATTGCAGTGAGATGAAGAGCAGCTCACCTAGTCATTCATTTTTGATGGTCAGTGAAGCACTTGTTGATGGCTTACAAAGAGCTGACTAGTTTTGTGGTGCTGGCTTTCTTCTTTGCTTTCTGCTGCTGAATTGCATGGACATTTTCCTGCTGGTACTTTTACTTGCATACAGTCGCTGTTGGATCTCAAGTAACTGCAGGTGGGAGGGCAGGTGCTCCACAGGACTACAAATGGGAGAAGTCCACACAGCATTTTGACTCTTTAAGATCTTGTTCATGCTCTTAAGCAGCATGACAATCCTTGAAGCAGAGGAGAAAGAAAAGCTAGAATAGAAATGCAGAGAGAGGTAAGCCAGTTTATGTAGGATACTTTGGCTAAGGAAGAACAGAAAGATGCAGCACTAGATAATGAAAGGTCACTGGGGTTGAGCTGGGCACATTGAATAGAAAAGTAGAAGGTGAGAGCTGCAAAAAGATTATATAACAGCTTGAAAACGAGTAACAGTAAAAGTCCCAGGTACATGGAACAGTGCAAATGGAAAGATAAAGTACCAAAGAGGAAAGTGAGGACTGAGACTAGGTTACTTGGTATCTGTACAGTGTTAAAATACATTGTCAAAATGAATCACTGAAGTCCATTCAGGAAATTCAGATGTGAAAGTGCACTTTGTTAAGTCTTTTTGCCTCTGTGAATAAATATGAAAACCAGGTTGGTAATTTCAAATCAGGTACAGGTCTAAAGTGGAAACTGAGACCAATGATACAATGTTAGTCATCTTCCTGGAGAAAGTGACTCTTCTTGACTGCAGTATTTTGGTCCCTTGTAGTTCAGAGTGTGCTGAGCTAGACCATAGCCTGTTATGTAAACTAAGATAACCTGAGGTTTAAGACACAGGAGTAGGTGTTATAGACTGAAGTGACCTTGGGAAGCCAAAGTACAGGATCTAGTGATTATACAAAAAAAAACATATTTGTCTTGTTATGAAGAGATCATAACTTGTGGCTCTGAGCTTGTGGCAGTTGATTAGATAAGAAAAATAGCACCCCCATATAAGAATCTCTCACTTATTTAGGAAAACAAGCAAACAAACCAACCTAATTTTAGTTTTTACAGGTAAGAGTAGATTTCATAGATCTGTTTCTGAAGTCTTGGAAAATATACTTTTTTATATTCTTTGAGGAAATTTTAGGTCCTATAAATGCTTCAAAGACAGAACTTTGCCTCTGCACTAGTTTTCTTGAGAGAGAATACTTTTGCTAGATTTAAAAGGTGAGCTGCGGTTGCCATGTTGTACTTCATGGTGAGACACCACGTAATGTTTTAAACACTGTGACTCTCCATTATTTAGATGTATTCTTGGATTTCAATTTCTAGACTGTTCAAAATTGAAGGACTTTCCTGTGGAACATGGGTTCTCTACCCATTTAAATGAGCTGTGAAACAGAGTCTTCTGAAATGGAATGAAAGCTGGAGAGGCCAGTGAGCACTCACCCTTTGTGCAGCACAATCATCAGTCCATCACTAAGGAAACTGACTTGTAACACTGGAATATTGCAACTGTCTATGAGATCACTACTGCTTTTTAGTCCATCTGAGGTTAAGAGTTCAATGTAAGCTAATGGTTTACATTGGGTAAGCATAAACATTCAGCTGGTACTGGTACGTGGTACTAAGTTTTAGCCTTCTTATCAAATTGCATTTCTTCTTTCATTTTGTTGTGATAGCTCTGGGATGCCTTTATGTTCTTTCTCCGTTGCCATCTCTCTGCAGTCTTCATGTCCTTGTCTTTGGCATAGAAAAACTCCTAATCTGATTGAGACATGTTATCCTTTTCAAGTGACTTCCTAAAGACACTCTCATTTTTCTAGGCCTAAAAGAACCAGAAAAAGTGCCACTACATGGAGTGCAGAAGAAAGTTGCCTGAAGAAACTCTCCCTTCAGTTTCATTGTATTTACCTTTCAGACTTATAAGTTCTTTAGACATGATTGGTGGCTTGCACAGTTGATATTTAAAAAGCAATGGCAGTAAGGAAAAGGATTTCTTGCCCTCAGGATTTATTTATTTATTTTTTCTTTTAAGGCATAATGTCTCAACAAAAGCCTGTTCCCACTTTGTTTTCTAGAGAAAGACTTCCCAATCTGTCTGTGGTATTTCAACATTGTCTTTCCAGGTGCGACTAAAATTTTGTTCAGACTATACTTTTTTTCTCTTGTGACTTCTGCTCAATAATTCTGCTGGTAAGGGTAGAACATTGTTACATCTGGCTCACAGATTTGATTCTAAATCTCTTGAATATCCTAAACATCCTGTTTCACCAGTTTTTGAGAACGCCTCAGCGTAAATATTATCCTGCAAAAGCAACCTTTACATTTGAAATTATTTAAATTCTTGCCCCCCATATATATATATATATATGTTAGTATATATATTAGTATGTATATCAGTAGCCAAAGATAGAAAGATTTGTTTGTAGGAAAAGTTTTTGAACTGTTAATGATGACATTAAAGTGTGGATTTTTTTAAGGGTAGAAGTATACCTAGCACTATACAAACAAGTAATGTTAGATGAGCCTCTCCTGTAAACACTTGTACCCTAAACAGATGTTTGGAGTGAGCCAGTCATGAAACAGTGGACCTATAATGAATGTCTCTCTGTGCACTGCAGTTGACATTTAATAGTAGGACAGGGACAACTTTTCCTAGGTGGCTTAAGGTTTTTGTGCTTCACAGAAGAAATCAGTTGTTTTAAAGACAAGCAGAATGCAGTGAGAGCCTCTCCCCAGACGTGAAAAAGGACAGGGAAGAAAGTCTGAAGACAAGAGCTCAATAAATAGACAAGGGAGCAGGAAGGCTATGGGATTCAGGGATCAGAATGAAAGGAATATGATGAGGAACAGAAATGTAGCCAGAAGCAGAGTTGTTCAGAGCCTTGAAGTTTAGGATGAAGAACTTGGACTTGAATCAGCTTCCTTTACCTTCCACATCAAAGAGGGGAGTGACATGATCCAGGCAATAGGTGAGAAATCCCTTATACTACAATTTTAATGCTATATTAATAGGAAACGTACTCACAAAGTTGAAGCATTTAAGAGAGAAAAAGAAATATGAACAAAATGGCCTATAGATAAGGAATATTAATTTCACATTCAAGCTGCATTTCAGCTAGTAGCTGTCTTTTTGTTGGCACTACTTTTATGGCAAAGCATACCTGCAGAGTAATGTTTATACACAATGTACAGTGAAGAAATAGGTCCACATGGCATTGATTTTGTGAGGTGAAAAGTATTCTGCACACTGGCTTTGTGAATATAATTTGTTTCCTGTGTTGTTTTATGCTCAGGTCAACCATAGGAAAATTGAGACATCTTTTGGTTTTGTTTTAGCAGCCATGAGCTCTTGGTCACCTTCATTTTTATATTTGAAAGAAGCTTGAATAAGGGAGAGTATTTAAGTTTATCTCTGTAGTAGTGTGCATTGTAGTGGAGCAATTCAAATCAGCTTGCATGCTGAAAGCATCTCAGACACAGGTTCACAAAGTTCTGGTGAGCTGCTTTTCTCAAGAGCAAACTAAGGTAAATTATTCTGCCATTGAAGATGTTTTTCATTGACTGAGTTTGTTTGCATCTTAGCTCTACCACTGCATAGCATCCTACAGTGTACAGAACTCAGATAATTTTAAAAGATAACAAGGAAAGTACATATTTGAGACACACTTACTTTAAATTTTGGTGAAACCTGTATTTTTGGTCAATAGAAAGGGTTTGCAGGAGATACCTGGAAGGCTGTCCCATACAGAGTTAAAGCTGATAGTACTGAATTACTTAGAAGGGAGGGCAGTGGGCTCTATTTCTTTTCCTTGGTAGCTAAGAAGAACTTGCAGAAGATGCCATGGTAGCCAGTGGTTTCATGTTTCTCGTGTTATAGAATGCTACAGAGCAGAGCAATGAGCAGGGCAAGAAGTGTATATGTCTCCTAGTATGTCTGGGTGTGCATATATGATGCTATAGTAACATTATATAATATTAAGTGCATATATGTTATATTAACATTATATAATGTTATGTGCATATATAAGGTTATATTAACATATATAAACAAGCATAACCCTGAAGTGCGAGAAGAATGGCAAGTTTGTAACAATTGTTAAAGTTCACTTCCAGCTTACATAGTAACCCTGCTGTATTTTCAGTACTTATCTGGTAGAGATGTAGTTTGTTAATGTTTAAACAGCATCTTGAAGGTGGAAAGGTTTTTTTAAGTGTTGAATATTGTCACTGTTACTCATCTTTACTGTTATATGTGACTTCATGGACACACAAGGGGATCTAGCAGCTGACAGTGTTTATTCCATTTGTTGGTCCACATACTCATGATGGAGACCTTTTCAGTGTGCTGTGTTATTTCTAATGTTTTATTCCCTTTTGCTCTGATTTTTTCAGAGTTCCATTTCTCCAATAGCAAAGGCACTTTTCCTCCATCCTAGCTCCTGTATGGTTTAACACCCTTGCTCATTCGTAACACCCTTCTAATGCTACAGTTGCAACTGTTTATTTGGTTCTGCTGGAACCTGGATCTGTGGAATGATCTGAGATGAAATTACCTTTTTTGATGTTTTTGGAAGCCATTTGCTGAGCTAACTCATCCGTGCAGTTATCTTTTGTGATCTCTCATGGTCTTGAAGTATTAGAGCAGTCAAACCTGTTTGTGAAACTGCCTGTAATGCTCTGAAGCCTATCCTTTCAGTTGTAGTGAGTGTGAGGTAGCTGAAAACATCAATAGGATGGCTAAAGCTGGATCTTATACATAGCTAATTATTAGAGAAGTTAACAAAAGCTAAATCAACAGTATTATTTCAGTTACACACATGGAATGGAAAAAAAAATGCTGTGCCCCGATGCACAGTTAACTGTATGTTTGCCTACCCACACCCACACATGTGGAAGCCTTTTCTTCACTGGCACCTTCTTATAATTGCTTATGCCAATGAGATTTAATGGCATGCTCTTATTGATATGCTGGTACTGATGGACTACCCTAAAGCAGACACACCTCTCTGATCCTCCTTTCTCCCTGTCTGCAAGTTTAGAATCTAAAACTTTTATTGCACTCTGGTGCATATAGGATCAGACAAAGACGTATATGTATATATATGTCTTTTTATGTGGACATATAGATACATACATACATATATGTCTGTCTGTCTGTGTATTTGTCTACCTATCTATATATTTATGAGGATAGGGTTGGATTTTTTTCTTTCAACTAAAAATATGCTTTATTGGATTTTGCTGGTGTTTACAACTCCTATGATTAAACTAAAAAGAGTTACTTGAAAACAATTTTGCCTGCCGTTTGGAGTCCGTAAATACCATCATTGCAATGTCCTGATGTAAATACCAAGGCATTCGCTCCTAGTATATATGTAGCATCTTGTGATGTTTCAGATGTTTGACGTCCTCCCTTGTGTGAGTGTGGTTCTTTTCCCTCTGTTGTTTTTTTTTTGCTTGTTTGGAGGTTTTTTTGTTTGTTTTTTCCCAGGCATACTGGTGTGCAAGTGCAAATTTCCATAAAATTTAAATAAGGTGCTTCCTGTAATAATGAATAATTGTGGCTGCTCTGGTCTGAATTGTAATTAACCATGATCAGACTTGTTTGGGGGAGATATTGTTCCTGTTATAATTTGACAGGCTACTGTGATTTTGCCAGATTAAACAACCTGCAGCCTTTACTTGCAGAATCACAAGGACAAGATGTTTTCCTGCTGCAGCAGCTTCTTTCTTAAAGGCAGCAGAAGAATGAATTGAAAGCTATCTGTGAAGGGACAGTGAATACAAACTTGCTCAGTTTTTGTAGGTTGTGGTAACTCTTTCCCTTGGAATGTTCACAATATTGTACAATGTGGTACTTGTGAATTAGCAAAACCTAGCATTGTGGCTCAAAAAGGGCGAGGTGATCCTTATATGTTCATTTAGCTGATATTTCTGCAGGGTTAATAAGATCTCTCTGGGAAAAAGGGGTACCCCAAACAAAATCAAACCCAGAACTACAGAAGAACCATTAAGAATGGCCCTAAATAAAATAAAAATACTTTCCCTTTTAGAAACAGCAAGTGACCTTGTGATCAGACACAGATGCTTATGCACTAGTCTGATCTCTGTGGGCTTGGTAGCGTTGTATCTGACCACTTGGTCAGCCTCTGTTTCTGTCTTTCTCCCTTTTTGGGTTAAGAACTGTTCAAAACATTACTGTCTAGTTACTGTGGTGTCTTTCATTTAGATTCTGTTTATTGACTAAACCACAAGGATTCCAGCCCAAAGTACCAGGCAGCCTACGCTTGAATGATTTTGATTTTCTAACATCAGCCCTGGGGTTTATTTGAAAAATGTACATACACTGCAGCTTTAACAAGTCAAGCAACTGCATGATTTTGACCATGGAGTAAAGTGTATCTGAAGATCATTAAATTAAAAAAGGGCGGGGGGGAAGGCGGGGGGAGGAATAAATGTAGTAGTCATTGTACCAGCACTGTGCATGTGTGACACATGTTTTTTGTCTTTTCATCTTCCACAAGAGCCAGAAAGTTTCCTGCCGTTCTCTTTCCAGCTATTGACAAATGATTGCCAGATGTGAGATCTTTGCAGTGCTCTTTCCCCTTCACAAACCTGCAGTGATGGGATATTCAATTCTCCCTTGCCCATTTCATCTCCTTTCCACATCTGCCAGAAACACACAAGCAATACATCCCTACATGAGAGTTTAAAGTTTATTCAGCTCCTCCACTCCCCCCCAGTAAAACATTCAGAGGCAACAGAATGAAGTCCATGTGACTCTCCATAAATCTCAGTGCATTTCAGAATCATTTGGGGGGGTTATTTGTATGTATCTCGCTTATTTGGTAGTGTGTATTTTATATATAAACTTATGCACACACATATATATTTATATGGAAAAGGTAATGTTGGTTTGAGACTGCTCACAAGTTCCTGTCATTGTCACGTTATCTGAATTTCTCTTCTTCCTGATGCTGACAACAACACATGACATTTTACAGGACTGTCTGCTAAAGTGATTGTAATGACCAACTGAAAGCACATTGGTAACGAACTCTGTGTGTGAAAGTTTTTAAAACACTAAAAAAAAAAAACCAGGTGAAAAAATCCAAGCTTGTGACAGTAGATGATGTGTTACCTCTCACTTTCTTCCAGTTTTGCTACTGGATATTTAGGGAAATTCTGAAGAAATTTTCCTTCAAAGCAACTTTTAGTAATCTAAGCGAGGAACTGATTTTTATCTTAACAGAAATAATTTTGGAGTGGCCACACACATAATCAGGCAAAAAGCACAAAGCTTTTCTTTTCTGGCACTGCTATCTGCAGTTTATATTGGTGGAGGATATTTTTCCCTTCCAAGTCTTCCTTTAAGTGTGTTTAACTGAAAAAAAAAGAAAAGGAGAGAGACAAAGAGTCAGAGAGACAGACAGATTTTCCAGCTCTGACCTTTCTATCGGGTGGGCTAACACAGGTGGCCTTTCTGCTTTAATACTACGCTTTTTTGGCAAACTGAGAGACCTTCAGTCCCTGACATAGATCAGCATTTTTTTTTTATTAAGTATGAAAAAAAGTCTTTAGAATGTCTGCCATATGTGCTCAAAATAGTGGATGGAATTTTAGGAACAGAGATGCTTGGGGTTGAATCTTAAAAATGCAAGACACTTGCCCCTTTCCTCCCACACCTTTGGAGAGATGGGGCCATATCCCTATTTTCAGAATATCCAGATTTATAACTTCACTTTTTATTTTTTGATTTTTTTTTCCCTGATGTAAGCTCTGTAAGTTCATTCTGTAGAGAAAAATACCTGAATCTTGTGACAGGAACCTTGTAAGGGAAATTCTTCAGCTTCAGCTCACAGAGCAAACTAAAACCTACACCCAGACTGAATGTGAATGAAACTTCTTTAGGATTCAGGGGGTTTTGCATTCTGCTTTTGAAGAAGCTGGGATAGTGAGACAGTGTTGTAGATAAGAGTTTGTTGCCCATGTAGTTACCATTTTAATTTCTCTTTTTTTTTTTTAATTTTAAAGAAAGGACAGGATAATTTTAAAATAAATACAGAAAATTTAACACCTTGAGGATCGAGGCAAAGAGTTGTTGATCTTTTTCATAAAACAGTCAGGCTTGAAAGTCCAGGAGGAGGAGATGAGATATCCTTCAAGTTCAGAATGCTTCACTTAATTTGTCCTTACTAACGCACTGGCTGGTTTCTCATGTCTTCCTTCTTCTCTCACCATGGTTACTCAGGGAGGTGGAGAGGTGCTAAGCAATGGACATGTCATCCGGCCTGTGCACTGAGGGAACGTCCTTCAGAGGACGACTTGTCACTAGCCGTCAAAGAAGAGAGTGGCTTTGAGGTCTCTGAACATCTGGCAGTGCTGCACAGGAAGCTGAGGGGGTGTCATTAATTGTGATGAAATAATTTAAACCATCAGGAATAAATGAGGCTGTTAAGCTAAGTTCAGATTCCATTTGCTGTGCACATGTGTCTAGCAGCCTGTGCGCAGTTAAAAAAAAAAAAAAAAAAAGAGTTATATTAGCTTGTGAATAGAAGTGAAACAGATACTGTAAATGAAGTGAGTTACAGTGTGATGACATCATGTAGAACAACATTCAGAGAGTGCATCTGATGAAATTAGCATGCAGGAAAGCGGTATGTTACTTTGATAAAGTTTTGCTTAAGATCACACTTGATGATGGGTAAAGCAAAGAATGGTTTGATGCAGGATTTGCAAAGCTTCCTATGCAGTTTTTAAACAGCCTGTCTGGTAAACAGAGCTTTTGCCTACAAAAATTAATGCAGTGTGTCTGTTATTTTATATCTACGAGTCTGCTAACTTTGGAACTGAACCAAGGCAGAGATATTTACAAATAAGTGGGTGGCCCCTCAGTGCAATCTTTTTGAAATTTTGCTAGTTTTATTTTGTCAAAGGAAGAAGGGGCATTCATTGACAATGAGATTTTCATATTGTCTGCATGTTTTCTAAAATGTTTTATAAAATGAAGAAATTACACTGCACAGGATTTCAAGGAAATAGAGAAATAGATGAACAGGTTGAAAAAAGAAATGGGTAAAATGTCTCAATTTGCTTTTTGCTTGGACATTCCTCAAATATAGAATTATCAGACTTCACAAACTTGCAGATAAAATGGCTGTGCAAAGTCACATTCTTTTGAATGTGTCTTAGGTGCACACTCCCTTGTTTCTGACCTTGATGGGCAAAGACAACCTGGCATTGACTAGTGACCGAGTAAGCAGAAACAGTGGGAAGCGGTGATCGTGGGCATCTCCAAAGTAGTTTCAGGAGGTTACAGATTTAGTACAATGGCTTCTTTGGTCACTTGAAATAATACTACAGGCCTTCATCTGCAGGTAGGACACACATCCAGAGGTCACAGACTTTGCTTTGGCCATCAACAGCGTAGGTACTGGTGTACTCAGCAGGTAGACTGCTCACAGTTGTGCAGCTGGAAGGATGCTGTAATTTCTGCCAGTTACCAGGAAAATATTACTGAGGTGTCTTCCTGTGACCAGAGGAGAGCATGGGTAAATATCCATGTATTTCTTCTGCTTCTCTGAAAAAACATCATGGTCAGCTTTCAAAACTGTGTAAACTTTTGTTCCATTGTCCAATTGCCCATTTGTGGACTTCCATTTTTCTTTGGTCAATTCCTATTTGGAGTTAAGAGCTTTTCAGCATCTAAAGTCAGAGTACTTTAATTCCCAGGGGATGCCTTTAATATTAATAGAGGTAGGGCTGGTATCCTGGACTAATTTTTCCATTTGCCTTGAATGAGTTGGTGCCCCAGAATATGAGTCAGAAAATAGACATTTAAAAAAAAAAAACAAAAACAAGTTATTCTTTATGACTTTTAAAACTACTTCTGTCACTAAAACTAGGTGTATTTTTTAAAAGTCGCTTCTTTTAGCTTGTCTTATGGTGCCCAAACAGGATGCAGTGTTATAGCAGGTAGTGCAAAATTATATTTGGCCATAGGAAAGACAGTGTAAGGATCACCAGTGTTTGTAGTATTTAAACCTTTCAAGGTCTTTCCTTCTCATTGCATACACTGTTGGTGAACCAAGTGTTTATTTTAGTATACAAACATTAAGGAAAACCTTGCAATAACAGCCATATATATAAAGATATATATATATATATATATATATATATATATATATATAACTTTGACCAAAAAAAAATTTAAATTAGTAACTATAAGTTTTGTACCAGTGTTTCCTTCTGCCTGAAACCAAGAAATCGATGCTGTGATTATCAGCAAACTCTGGTTCATTTCAGAGCATTCTCCAGAGCACTGGGAAGATGTTGAGAAAGCAGGTAGGAGCAGAAGTCAGAAAGCGAATGTCCGATCCTGTAGGGAGACTGGCTGAACACAGCCTGAGTCCTGGAGGTTCTGAGCACTTTTTATCCCAGTTGAGAGTCCAGATAAGAGGGAAAATTGGTGCATGTCAGGTTAAGGGGTCTCGATATACACATATGTGCTGAACTGCAGTGAATTTGAAAAGTGTGTTTGGACAGTCAAAATATTGTTGGTATTTCTGAATTAAAAGCGTATTAAATATCTTCTCCTTGAACTGCTTTAGTGGATGTAGCATAGGTCATACCCCACCTTTAATTTTTTTTTTTTTAAATCTGAAATGTTTTTGCAGTATGTATGCTGGTGTGTAGTTTGGCTGCTATGTTGTTGAGGAAATCAAAATGAAGACTTTTGATTTTAGTTGTTTCTCCTGATAAGCATTGGGTCGTTTCTTATTCTGAGATACTGGAGCTTCCTCCCCATCCTTTCAAAAGGAGGTTTTGTTTTGTTGGTTGTTTTTTTTTTTTTTTTGTTAAGGCTTTTGCAAGCCCTGCAATTTTATGCTCTTGCCTTCTAGACCGTCACTCTCCTTCTGCCTAATCCCCATCATGCATCAACTACATTTGTTTATATCCTCCTGGAAGCTGTGAAGAAACAATTATTCACTAATGTCACTAGAAAATGAATAAATAAAAGCTTTGCGTCCCCTAGACTAGTTTTTTTTGGTCTAATATACACTGATAGATATTTCTCTGTGTGTTTGTTTTAGATTAGTTAGCTACTTAGGTTTAACTACGACAGAGTGGAGGAGGAGTGGGAAAGAACAAAAATAAGAACTATGGGGATAGTGCTGCAGACATTGTTAAAACTTAGCAGCACAATTGTAAAGGTAAATCCTGAGAATGGTAGGTGAGGGTGGCTGTACTAGATTAATATAAAACGTTACCCTGCTAGCTGCAGTGAAATGCAAACTGTTTGATTTACTTTAATATTCATAAAACATGCTTTTAAGGGTCCTGTTTTCTCTTGAAGGAATAAACAAGGCATCATATCCCTCCAAAATCATATGTTGAGCTGAAAAAGTTCAGAGACATAAATTGAACCCATTTTATGCATTGAAGATAAATGCATATTTAAGTCAATCTTTGTAGAGCTGTTCTGTGAGGTTCATAATGTAACAACAGAAATATTGTGATTATGGAACAAGATTTCTTGCTATATTTTTGTCACCTATTAGGACCCTTTTGTTTCTCAATTCTGATAACAAAACTGAAGGAAGTAACTCAGACTTCTGTGTAAAAGAGCAACATGCCTGACTCCCTGTAACAGTTTTGTTGTTTGTTTCTTGGGTTGTTTTTTTTTTCTTTCCTAGGATGGGAATTGGATTCTTTTAACCCATTGTCCCCTGCCTCATTAAATACGAATACCCTGCAGACATTGCTTTCTCAAGACACAGCAAAGTTCATTATAAATGCAGCTCACTATTTGTGGGCAGTGCTGTGTTGTGCTCTTTTGGCAGAAAAACATTTTACTTGCATGTTAAGTTTATTAGATATTCCTTCTGTAAACTAGAGGTGTTCTTTGATGTTCAGACAAAACATGTTTTTAGCAACTAATCGTAAAATTGGTGGTTAAGGTATGTGAGAAACTTCCCTCAAATACTGCATTGCTTTGTGGCAGTGTTGGTTTATTACTGAAAAAGCAATAAAGTAGAAATTGAAATACATGCATTTGAGGAATTGACAGGTCCACAGAACTGCTCTACATTTGGCACCAACACTTACACAAACTGAATTACAGGCTTGGAGTGCTCGAAGGATTGGGGCCTAACTTTGGACCAGAGAGCTAATGGAAAAACATGTGTTCTGGGCATCCAAATACATGAGGTAACTGCAGCTTCCACTGATTTCAGTGACATTTTGAAAATCAAGCAGTTATGAGAAGCAGGCGAATAAGGTTTGATTTCCATTAATAAGAAAGAAGATTGTTCTGAGTGCCATTCAATGGCAGCTAGCAGATAAAAAGCAGCATAACTTTTTTGCAGATCACTGTATGCATCATTTGTGTGCCTGGCTACATCATCCCAATATTATGCTGCAAAGTGTATGTGTTCTCTTTTGGGGAACTGGTTTGAAACAGGCTTACTTCTATGGAATCAACAGGTAGCACAAACCTCATGTGATTCACTTACAAGTATTATTTTTATGAATTGAACTATTAGTGTCTGATGCGGCAGGCATTCGTAGACTTACTCTTGAATTGTACTTGATTTATTCCCATTTAGAATGAACTGGTGCAGTAGAACTCAATATATGACAAGGTGAAGTGGTACTTTTGGATTTATTCTATGCTAAGAAATAAAATTGGCTGGCCTAGTGCTAATTTTTTCTTTTTTTCTTTTTTTTTTTTTTAAATAAAGTTAGTGGAAATTTTACACATTTCCTTCTGAAGAGGCTGTTTCATCTGCCTCTAGATTTGCTTAAATAAGGCAACTTTTTAGTAGTGATTTCTCTCTCAGCACCATCTTTATTACTTGTTAAGAGTATTTCTCATTCTTGTGGTTTATGAATCAGTAATTGCTGAATTTTTTTGAACAAATTATCCATGAGTTATTTGTTTGGTGTTTTCTTAATGAAAAAAAAAATGATGATAAGACAATAGGGGTACAAATACATTTTAGTACTATATCTGTATTTTTTGTTGAAAGGCCTTAAGCATTATACTGAGAAGAATTTTTTGAGTCACAGTTGAGCCATGCATACGGACAAATCTGAGTTAGATTTGATCTGTTTTCTAGAGTAACAGGTGGCCTGAATAACTGTTACTCTGATTTTACCAAAATAGGAATACATCAAATTGTGCTGAGGTTTATAGTGGAAAACTGGAGCTATGTAGACAGGAAAGAAGTGGGGTTGGCAAAGTGTTTTCGATACACTGAGGCTGCTCATTTTTTGGTTACATCTGTGATAAAAATATATACAAATAATTGGATAGATGTCAGTGCTAGATCTGGGAGAAAATAATCTTTAATATAATAATTTTGTTTGAAAAGGAGTGGCAAGAGAAGGAAAAAAAGACATTGCTTTTCTTTTCTAACCTTTGCCTACATCAGCCATTTTCTTTGACTTTAATATACCCTTTTATCCTGGTTTTCTTTTTTTTTCCCCCTATGTTTTTGAAATTAGATAGATGTAGATACTTAGTTTGCATGGTGCTCAATTTCTGTTGCTTATTCTTTCTCACACATGTAGGTGTGCTTTGTTGCCTATATTGTTCCTCATACAATCATAGAATATCTCAAGTTGGAGGAGACCCATACAGATCATCAAGTCCTACTCTATTTTTCTAAGTAGCGATAGCAACCAGTGCTAGTATGTGATACTGGGGCGAACTTTCGGGATTATATTTTAGCTAGCCGAAAGGGTTCTACATGTGATTTTGCATTTCAGAGGTAGATGATAGCTCCTAAATTTTGCAAATGTCTTGACTTTGAAGATGGAATTATGTAAACACTCCTCATGAATTCAGTGAGGGTGAGACAACATGATTTTTCTTTGTGGTTAATTTTTTATTGCTCATTTTATTGATTCCATAGTGGAATACTTTTTGTTTATGTATTTATTTTCATAAATTACCAGGTAAGAGACATTGGATAAGCAGATGAAACAAGATCAAACATTAAGGCAGAGGGCCTTAGGGTGAAGCTAAATTCTTTAATGCAGTATTCACTTTACAGCTGTAGAAACCACCCAGTACTCTTCCTGCTCTTTTCAATGCTGTACAAAGAGCAATGAGGAGGAGCTCAGAATCTCCAAAACTCGAAACAAATGGCAGTGCTGGATGCCTTCACCATCTTGACAAACTTGGGGTACTAGTATGGGAATAAAGCTTACTTAGGAAAAGACTTTACTTTTTTAAAAAGTTTTTTTTTTTCTTTATTGATATGACTGTGTTTATTATTTGCCGTGCAAAGATCCATAGAAGCTCCAGCTATGGGCCAGGAATCTGGTCACTGTACAAACACAGAACAGATCTTACTTTTACAGTGAAGCTATCCCAAAGTGGGATGCTGCAAATACTGTAAATTTTCGTGCCAGCCATTTGTGATGATGTATCAGTAAATGTATGCTAACTGATTCAGAAATAAGAGGAGGAGTTATTGAATAATGGGTGGAGGAATAGAGGATTGTATTAGCTAAAATTTCATGTGCTCAATTCAGTTTTCATTTAGCTTTGTACACGTAGTTCAAAATTTCTGGTGGCATGTGGGAGAATGACAACCAAGCAGACACTGAGGAAAGAAACTGAGGAACAGGTTAACACAGTTGTATGAGACTGAATTATGTTACCATTTTTGGAGGTTGCCTAGGTGTTTAATAGTAGTATGAGGGGGTTGTGTTTGTTTTATTCACACTGAAAGCTATGAAATATTTATAGCTATGAGATCTATTTTTTATCAGGTAACTGAGAATACCACTGAAACCAAACCCTGGTAACAAAGCATGACAAAATGGGATCAGAGCCTCATGATGAAACTTCGTAGGCAAAACTAGAAAAGCGTTTGCAGGCAAAATGAAACCGAGGTGCACTTAAGGGAAACAAGGCACTTCCTACCTTTAAGTATACTGTGGGGTGATGAGACAGAGGTGTATGTTTGCTTTGAAAATACTTATCTTTTGGGGTTGAAAAAGTGAAATCTATGGGTTGATATTTACTTTGTGTCTTGTTCTCTGCCATCTTTTATCTAGTAATATTGACTCTATTCAATCAACCCAGTCAATATGCAAGGTATGGTATACCTCAGCATTACATTGTGACCTAAAAATGCAAAATGTCACTTATGAATAGCTGATAATCTGCAAGTCTTTTAAAATCTTAACATGTTGATACCATGACTAGTTATAATCCCCTCAGCACAGCCTGAGATATTTTCCTTTTTATGAAAATTGTGGGAGAGTTTGGAGAGAAATTACAATACCATAAACCACTAGGTCAAGTTATTCAAATCCAGATTTGATCCATTGTCATCTATTTTTCATTCATATGCTTGTGAAATATCAACTCATTTTGGCAGAGACCTGCTCTGAGTTACAATCAATTTAAAATCTGAGAATCTATCAAAACCATATTTCTAGCTGTAACAGAATGTATATTTACATTACAGTCTGTCCAACATGAGTAATGTCAACAATATTGCAGTGTACATTTTATTCTAACTAGCAACAGTAGCTCTATCCAAGTTCCAATCAGAGGTACAGTGTAAACACAAAACTGAGTTATATGTCCTGCAGTGGTAAGCCAGACATGTTCTGGTTTGAAAAAAAAAAAAGAAAGTATGTGTATCTGAATGTCTGAGTATAAAGCTATTGCAATAGTTTTTACCAATGCACTTGAATTATTTTTGTAGCCAATGACTTACTGTCATATTCTCCTGGGTTTTTGTTATAAACATATAAAGTGCAGGTTTTGGATTCTTTTTCTTTTTAAAAATAAATATAATACATTAAAGACCCTAATCAGAAACTGAAATACTTGAATCCTCTTTTTTTTATAGGCCTCCATAGTCCATTCCACAGCAGGGCACAGACTTGGCAAAGGACACCTTGCAGAAAGCTAGCTGTAATAATCACAACATAATGCGACTTTCTAGCAACAATAATAGCAAAAATTTAATCATATAAAAATTTAATCATATCAAAATATGATCGTTTTGCTTGTTAGTTTCTTTGAGTAAAAACACATAATTTTTCTAAATTTATATAGGATGGCAAGTCCATTATATGTTCTTTTCCTAACAGCTGTAAAAAACTTCTTCACTCCCTAGCCTCCCCAGTGCTTGCTTGCTAAAGATTATGTTTCTTAAAGGAGCAATGATGCAATTTTCACTTCTTAAACTGAAAATCATTACCATGTTGGACAAATGGAAGCAAAGCTGTGTAGCTCAGATAAAATGGTTTTCTGAAGATTTTTCTCTTGAAATGGATAATTCTGTTGTTTGTTTTTTTTAATGTCAAATTTGTTCTCATCTGGTTGTGACAATTTTGCAAAGCTCAAGTTCTTACTTTGTCATGGTGAAGTCTTTTATAGGTTGTTTCTGTATGTACTCTGAAGACTGGGTACATGATCTAAGTGGATTACTGTCTCTGTGAGCCTGTGCAGCTTTGTTTGTACCCAAAACTTACAGTGTAATTCTCAATCTAAAGTTTCTTTATAATTTTATAATTTAACAATATGTAATATTTCAACAAATTTAACAAGCTGAAGAGTATAAAAAATCATTATGTCTGGTTCAGTGTGGTACTTACAATGCATGATTTTGAGGAGCTTTCATTTTTAAAAAAGATAGGTGAGGGAGAGTTTTGAGGAATTTGCTTGAGTTAAATAACTGGTCTTGTTCAAGTAGGAAGGTGGCCGATGATATTTAGGAAGAAGTGTACATTCATTATCTACTTTACATCTTTGCACGAAGTTTACAGTGTAGCACACACAAACTCACAAATAATCTGTTAATAATATCATGTGTATAATTATTTTCTGATGTTTCTTAAGAAGATCTGTTAAATTATACTCTTTCCTTCTTAATGTGTTCAACTTGCAGATAATAGGATATATGTCTCTATGACATGGTATAGATACACACTTTAAAAGAAGGAGAGGTGGGAGGTGGGAAGAGAGAAAGGGGGAATTTCAGCAATCAACATGAGAAAGATCAAGAGGATGCCAAATTACTGGAAGGAAAAAAAGCAGAGAATTGAAGATGAGAAGAAAATTAGGGTAACATGTAGATATAATAGCCCAAGAGCAAAAGTACATCTCATGATGCAAGTCTTCAAGAACACTACAGTAAGATGATATATTTCTTAATATGAAATAAAATAAAATTCAAGAAGTATGTAAAAAAAATGTGAGTCTTCTAATTCTAAAAAGTGGAGTAACATACTGCTAAAGTAGACAATAAAGTGAAGTGAAACCTACAGTAATTAAAGAGGTTACCCAGTGATACAATTAATCTATAGTAATTAAGTTTTTCTTATATTAAAAATACAACATATAATTGTGTTTCTATGAAGCATTACTCAGGAGAATAAGGTCTTTAGTATAGACAAATATGCATAATATGAATGCAGTCATCCTTGATATCTGCACAGTTACGTAGGTCTATAAAGTCAAATATATTTTTAAAACTTCAGAGCATTGAGGCCTGTATATACAAAAATAAGGTGCAACAAGAAAAATGCCATTGTAGATTTGCCAAAAATATGATATCAAAGTATCAAAACTGTATATTATGTGTAAGAATAGGAAAATTCTAAAATGGTAATACATCTCATAAAAGAACATTAATGCTATTAAAGAGTTGTGAACTATAATTTACCATGCAATTATAACATGATTTAAACATATAGTTCCTTCCTCTTATAGATCAATTATGTTCAAATAGTTTCAAAGTTATATAGAGGAGTGCCCACCATAGAGTAATGCCACTGATGTGTAAAAGTATAAATTTGGGGTTGTTAAGAGGGAAAATATTTTCTTAGGCTATTGGAAAAGTAGAAAAAGAACTGAAGCAGTCTGGGGGGTAGTTGAGTTAAGCATAACTCACAATTAACTGACTTGAGGAGAAGCCCTCATCCTATCCTTCCTTATGGAACCAGTATGCATCTACTGGAACATGTTAAAACTGCGGGTTTTTTTATAGTTAGATTTCGGATATAAAATGTGACAATAAGGAGGGATCCAGACATTTTGTGGAAGCAGACTTGCAGTTCCCTGTCATTTTATGTTTTGAGTTACTATCTACTAGTCACCACTGATGCTAATTATAGAAGAGCAATATGTTGTGGAACAACATGCATGAAAAAAAGGCTATAGATTAAAACCTGCTTGGTCCTGCAGCACATGGGTTACACATAGTGGGACACGTCTCCATTTGCTTGTGCATATGTTTGCTGAAAATCATAGCAGTTTAGTCTGCTGCTGTATGAAATGTGAATTGAATTTGCAGCATTCCTGTTGTGTGTGGCATGTTTTAAAAAGCCAGTGTAAAGCCTCTTTGAATTTAAAAACCTTGTACAGTGCGATGTTACAGCTTTATTGCATGTTTGTGACACATTTCTGCTGCAAGTCTGTATAACCTCACATTCCCCTTAAGTCAAATTTTGATTGTGGAGCATTAGCACTGGGTGACTTGAAATGTGAGAGAAGAATTGCTGATTTCAATCTGTAAATTGGCTTGATTCTAGGAAGACCATGAATGGTTTGGACAAACCATGGAAAACCTTTTTTTCTTTTTTAATAATGGGTTTTTCTTTCTGAAAAAGAAAATCTATGCATTGATAGTTATGGAAACCAGAAGAGAAAAGTTCTTTATTGAATTTTATTTGGCAACCAGTGAGTTCCATCTACTTCAATGAAAAACACTATGTGGGCTATTTTGGTATGCTCTTTGTGAAGTATTATGCTCATGACTTCCATGGGACTTTATGATAACTAGAGAAAAAGAATGTGAGAATTCTTGTTTTGGATTATTTTTGTTTGTTTATTTGGAGAATAACCATATGGCAAATGTAGTTGTTTCCCAGTAGACGTCTCGAATTGTGTACAGCTTGAGGAAAGAATTGGATCCGTTGTTGAAAGGGTCACAGTGCGTAGCCAGTTAGCCAGAATTTTGAAGAGTAAGCAAATCATTAGGAGTCTGACATTCAGGGTTCTAATTGTGGTTTTGAGTATTAAGTTAAAGGATCAAAAGTGATATTCTCTTTGGACCATCTGGAGTTATTCAGGCCAGCAATAAATGTTCCGTGGATTTAGGACTGTTAAGTTTCTAACATTGTTTTCTGTGGAGTATTCCTCCTCCCTCCTCCCCCCATCTCTGTTTATTCAGGGGTGGTCTTAAGGTCAGTAGTAGTAGGTGCTTCAAGAAAATATCGGTGTTTTGGGAGAGTGACATCACTTCTATTATGTGTGGGCAAGCAAGTGTGATAGACCTTTGCTTTCCTCAGTGGGAGAAATCAGCAAGTATGGTATGGGCAGAAGGTCAGTTGTTCCCAGCCAGAAAGTGCTGACCCTTTGCAAGCTCATCAACATGACTTTCATTTGTAATGACTGTGCTTAAATAAGTCTTTGTTCATTAAAATATGCAAGCAAAGCTGCTCCTTCTTTCCATTAATAGCAAGATGCTAATTTAATGAGGACCAGCAAAAGGATGTATGTGGAAACTTGCCACTGTTCAAAATGGTGGGAAGGTGCCAAGGTGAGCAATTCATAGAGCAGATGCAGTGATCTCACTTCTCCAAAACTAGTATGAATTGGAAGCATTCACTCCAGAGTTTGCCTACCCCTTGATTCTCTTTCCTTCCTCTGTATCTTGTGCTCCTTCTCAATCAGATGTCATCCCCGAGCACTATATCCAGTATACAGGCTTTGATCTTGTGGCCCAGCCAGTCTGAAAAACAGTTTTAGGTGAAAAAGACACATTTTAATAATTCATATGGTGATTGGTGGCTCCTGTTCTTGCACCACAGTTATTGATCCACCACTGTTGAAGTACATGGCTAAGGAAACATGGCCTGTTGGTTGTTGACTGAATAGGAAGGAAGCATACAGCTCTTCTAACCAGGGTGGTTCAAAAACTCCATGGTGGTGAATCACTTTGCATTACAAGGTGTTTGATTTGGCTGATATGGCTAGGTTAACATGAATGGGTGCATTTAAAGTACTTGGGATGGATAATAACTATCCATTGCCCTCATATCTGAGTTGGCTGACAGGTGAACTGCTGGAAAGTAATTTAGCTGGAAGAACAGGCCTGGTGTAAAATTCCTTCCAAGACAAATATACCTGAGTGGTGTATGTTCTACACATTTTATACTGTCAAACAAAACAAGGCATAAACCTTGGTTGGTTCAAGACTATTCAAACAACAGTGTTCAAATTGTGTTCAGATAGCTGTTCCACTTGTAACTGGTTTTGCTATTGGAACAGATTTACAGTTCTGCTAAACTACATGGCACAAAAATAGAGATAAAAAACTCAAGGAAGAAATACTGGCACTGACTGTAGGTGACAGTGACTCATGAGATAGGACACAGGGTCATTCTGTTATCCAGGACCAGATGCTTATATAAAATAGGTCATTTCCTCAAAGTTTGTGTTTTAGCTTGGAAAGACAATGAACAAGAGATATCTAAGAAGGAAAATTTGTTAAAAATGAAAGCTGAAGGACTGAAACAAAACTGCAATTCTAATAACATTTTATTGGTGCCTGGGAGCCCATGTCTTTGCTACAATCCACTGAATGTTTTATTTTTGTTATAATTACAGTATCTTGCCTGCACTTTGTCCCTCTGATCCTTTGTTAAAGCCCAGATCACTATGTGCAGACTGTGCTTGTAGGTGTGATTTATTGAGTGACAAGTAGCTGTAGGGTAGAACACACGCCTCTGTACCTGAGTAAAGTATTAGACATCACAGAGCTGGGGGGGGCAAGAGAGAGAAGAAAAGCACAGAGCAGTAACACAGCAGCTCCTGGATACAGATCAGACAAGAGGTTCTGCCACAAATCACCTAGAAACATGTCAGACGCTGCATGTTTGTTGTTTTACACTGAGGGCACAGCCGTAGTCCAAAAGTATTGATTCTTTTCTTTGTACAGAGACAGAAACTGTCAGCTGTAGCAGGCTGACCTTGGTATGGCTCAGACAACTATTCCCCACCCTGCCAACCATATGAACCCCACAGGAAAAGTCCAGGCAAGATATGCCAATGTCCGTTTCACATAAACAGAGAGAAACCCAAGCCTGCCGAAACGGCTCCTGTCTCTCCCTCCAGAGGTCCACAGTAGTGGTTCTGCACCACATTTCCTATGACAAGAGGATTCGATTTTTTTTCCAGTGCCTCAACATTCAAGAGACATTAATTCTGCTTAATCATTCAGGAATTCAAGAACTGTCTACAGAAACATATAAGATGGAAGGGAGGGGGGAAGTCACTGCTACTTCTCACACAGAAAAAGCACTGGTATTTTTTCTTTATGGGCCTGCTGGGGGAAGTGGGAAACAAGCCCACTTTGCACTAATCACAGGCAGGAACATTTTAACAGAATTGTTATTGTTTGTGATGGTGTAGTAAAATGACCCAGGCATATTGTACATGTAAAAACATGACCACATTTCTGGGAAATATTTGAGTTGGTTTTAAGCATTCTATTGCGTTTTATTACAATGTATTTCAGTACAGCAGAGTTGTGTGATGTATTTTCAAGGTTTCACTTTTTTACTGATGTTACTACCCTCCTTCTAAATACCTTTCTGTTCCCCTCCCCAATCCTAATGCCTGCCTTCGTTCTGTGATGAGCAGAACTCAATAGTGAGGAATGTTTTTCCTATGGAAAAGGTTGAGTCACAAATTTGACTCCAACACTTGTTGGAGTCACAAATACTCAGTTTGGTACCTGCAAAGGTACAGAAGCTCTGTAAAGCCTTAATCTGTCTATAGTTATCTCCTTCAACCAAGTTCTAATACAACCTTGTGTTCTGACATTGTGCTTTGATCAGTGAATGATCGTGCTTTTGCATCACTGGAAATACTTTGCTGTTCTATCAGACCCTAGTGGTTGCAGTAATGAAAAGATATGGGCAGAGAATGGTTTCCTTCTTTTGTTATTATTTGCTTTGTGCTTTTGATAGTATTTTGTATGTGGTGAATGTCACTTCTTCCCATTTACAATTAATTTGCCTTTTTTCGTTCAGTAAGTGCAAAGAAGAAGGGTGTTGTAAACAATTTGAAATTGACTGAAAACTATCTGAATTGCCTGGACTTTTGAGAGAAGGGTACAATGGACCTGTCTTGTAGATTGGCTGTGTCATTTCAATATTTTACATGGCATTCTGAAAACCATCCACACTTAAAGGAAAATTACACGAGTACTTTTATACTAAATCACTTCCTGTCACCAGGAGGGTGGTTAATACTGAAGTAGGACCTATGCTTTCTTCTCTTTAAGATGTTTGTATTTGTTATAAAGAGCATAGCTAGATGTGACAGTTACTTCTTCTGTCTTTTATGCCCCCTCTAATACTGTTGTTCTTAAATACCTTTTTGCCTTATTAAAAAAACCCTGGTTTTGTTCAAGCAAAAGAAAGGAGATAAAATGCAATTCTGTGACTTTGTGAGACTATGGAATAATATACATTTTAATTTTTTCAACCTATTTGTCAGATTAAAAAAGAAAAATACTTTAAAAAATACAAATTTTGTTGATGTTCTATGACAAAGTGTCCAGTGTTGTATAGTATTCAGAGATGTAAATGGTTCCCAGATGATAAACAATTTCTTTATGGCAGTATGCAATCACAAAGTGGGTGAGGTAGACAATGAAATATGAACAGTGTATACCTTGAGTGTTACAACACACAAATAAAAGGAGTAGGTACTATATTTCATTTGTCTGGAGCAGCAGTGAAGCAGAATGGTAGTGCATTGGATGTGACTGTTACTATGTTTTCTGAGGTCCATGTTATACTGAAGAGCAAGGTATTATTCTGTTCTCTTTGTGTATATCATAGTCACATGATGTACTTGTGGAATTACATTGCTTTTCAAAGTGTCAACTAGGTTATGCCTTGCCTTGTTAGTATCATGTTTGATTTCTTGGACAGGGTCTATAAATCACTATCTAATATGCAGGTCTTTTGAAAATGCGCCCAAGGTTTATTGCCAGTAACAGACTAGTGGCCTTACGTGGACTTTCTACGAATAAAACAGATTGATGAGCCATTTTATAGCATTGCAAGCTGTATTATAAATACATCACCCTTTTCAGTAATTTAACATGAAGAACAGTCTAATGAGCTACCAGCTGTAATCTGCCAGAGAACAGAGGACACTGCTAACCTCATAGACCAAATGATACAATTTTGATTAGAGGCTGGAAACTTAAAAGTTCTTAACAGCTTTCCCTTGTTTTGTGAGGTTTTTATGTTCTTTTAGAACACTGTATTAAACAGGATAGCAAAACAATACTATCATAAGTTTGTGTATGACATGTTATAAAATCTGTTGGGTTTGGGGAGAGAATAAAAGGAAAAGTTTTAAAATTTTATATAATTCTAGAATAGTTTTTTTTGTGTGGATTTGGTTGGGTTCTGTTTGTTTGTTTGTTTGCTAAATTTGCCAAAGTAAGAGCTCAGAACTGCTGCTGAAATGTTGGGAGTCAAGTAAATCAAATCTAAGAAAATAATAAAAGAAGGAGAAAGAGGGGAGGAATAAAAGTGGAAAAAAAGGTCAGGAAAAGGGTGAGTTTCTGTGATTATTTTTCCTGAAAAAAGGTTAGCAAACACTCCCACCTGACTCCATTTTATACATGTTCCTTCTTTACCCATATTTGTATAGTGGGGTAACAGGAAGTTTTGCAGAAATACTTACAATCGGGATTTTGATTTCTTATACTGGCTATTTGTAGCCATAGTAGTTTTGAGCAAATGAGTAGTCATGCAATGCATGCAATAAATTGCTTATCAGTAAACCCGTTAAAATAGGAGCATAGGTACCATGTGCATATTTTCATATATAAAAATAGTCAGTGAAAGGAAGAGGATAAAAATTGTATCTGAAGGAGGAAGGGCAGAAGCATAAATAAATAGGCCAGCACTCACTTCGTCCTGTTTATTCTTTGTTGTTTAAAGTCTCTCTGTCCAGTTAGAATTATTAAGTAACACCAGCTTTCTGAACCTTTTTCTTAGATTTCTCTTGATCTCTGACTTTGGCCACTGGAGTCAAACCTTAACTCTGTCAAAATGACTACAACGGTGAATGCTGATGCACAAATGTTTCCCTGTATAAGAAATTTGCTTAGAATATATGATTTTAGTCTAACTTTAAACTTAGAATTTAAAATTAATTTTTAAATAAAATGAGGAATTCATTATATGTAACCTATTAGTTGAAGAGGTCCTAGAAATTTTCTGAAATGGAAATACTATCTGAAAACATTTTGTGGCTTAAGAATAGCTTAGCAACTAGCATACGGTTAAGAACTCCAATGTAAATTTTAAAATAATATTTTTTTTTACTGTGAAAGCACACAGGCAAGCAAGCAGTTCAACAGTCTAGGCAATTTTGTTCCTGCAGGTCAAGCATAAAAAGCCTCGGTTACACAGAGTAGAAGGCAAAGCTCAGAAAACACTTTAATTAGTCTTTACGGAATTTATAACAACGGAGTATTTTGCATGAAAACCCTGAACATTTCAGCAACTGCCACTAATCTATAGGGACCTTGTTTTCCTATGACATATATCCATATTCTTCACATAATTTAAAGGAGATATCCCATTAATATCCTATGTACGCCATTAAAAATGGATGATATGTAAACTCCCTTTTTTACAGTCAATCCATACATATTAATTCTGTTTTGTATTTAAAAGGCCCTTCCAGTTTTAATGCCATTACACTTTTTATATTCCAGTCTGGTTTACAGTACCTCAGATACTGTAGCTTTCACAGGGTAGCCTGAAGTGGAAAGATTGAGGCCGCATCTGGAGTATTGCGTCCAGTTCTGGGCCCCTCAGTTCAAGAAGGACAGGGAATTGCTTGAAAGAGTCCAGCGCAGAGCCACAGAGATGATGAAGGGAGTGGAACACCTCCCTTATGAGGAGAGGCTGAGGGAGCTGGGTCTCTTTAGCTTGGAGGAGAGGAGACTGAGGGGTGACCTCATCAGTGTTTACAAATATGTAAAGGGTGGGTGTCAGGATGATGGAGCTAGGTTCTTTCCAGTGATATCCAGTGGTAGGACAAGGGACAATGGGTGTAAACTGGAGCATAGGAGGTTCCACATTAACATCAGGAAGAACTTCTTTACTGTAAAAGTGACAGAGCACTGGAACAGGTTGCCCAGGGGGGTTGTGGAGTCTCCTACATTTGAGATATTCAAGGCCCGCCTGGACAAGTTCCTGTGTGATGTACTCTAGGTTACCCTGCTCTTGCAGGGGGGTTGGACTGGATGATCTTTTGAGGTCCCTTCCAACCCTTGGGATTCTGTGATTGTTTTCTGGTCTAAATAAACAAATTATAACAAATACCATATAAAAATTTACAAACCCTACTTTGAAGATCTAAGCTGAAATGATGGTCTCTTTACCTGAGCAAGGAGGCTGATACCTTGAAACTAGGCTCAAGTCTTTAAATACCAGTCCTTCTTTTGACTGCTCATTCAAATCATGGCAGGAATTTATTTTGCTAGATCTCTGAAAAGAACCAAGGTGGTGTCTGTTCTCTGTAAACCTAAGGGTCCTGATTCTGTATTCATAATAATCTTGTGCCTGTTTATGGAAACTATACTGGCCTGAGTTTCAAAAACCAGAAAAGCCAAAAAATCCAGTAGTCACTTCAAAATGTTACCACAATCTGTTGTGTGCATTAGAGGAAATTACACAGTCTCAACAAGATATGTCAGCATTTCAGTGTTATGAATATACACAGTGCTTGTGAAAAGTTTCATGACTTTTTAGGATGAAGGGCACTATATGAATGAACAGTATAATTTTAAGCTTTTGGGGTGTGTGCATGTATAGTTTATTCACATTTCTTTAGTATTTATTTGGCTACAATAATATTAATTTTCTTAATGAAATATGTATATAGACTGTGTAAGCAAGGGAACTTACCCAGATTCATCTGAAAAAGGCACCTTATGTTGGGTAAATAGCTGATAAACTTTAGAAACTTAACCTGCATAGGATCACATTTTCTCATGAGCTAATATTTGTCCTGCAATGTTTTTTTGCAGATGCCTACATTCTGGGAAGCTATTCCTAGAGTATTGCCACTTAATGTTCAATTTATTGTTTCTGCAAACTTTCATGACAGAGGAGAGTCCAGAGAATATTCAAAGAAAGTGAGCACAAAGAAGACAGAAACACAGAGAAAGTTCAGAAGCATTTTGAGTACACACACATCTAGTCTTCTTTAACAGGATTTTAAAGGATGTAATATTGAGGGACATGATCCTTCTGAGGAATTACTGTGACACTTGGGCAGTTAAAAATAACTATATTTGCACTATTTAGTGGAAGCATTCAGTTTAACTCCTCTTCTGGTCCATAGTTCTAGCGAAGTGTTATGCTTAATTATGCTGTGAAGAGCTATTACAACCCAGTTGTTTTCTATGACTACCTCATTGGCATCTAGTCCTAATCCTTACAGTACTAGGAAAATAAATCATTTCAATGTTACATTTTGTGGTAGAAACAAGCAAATAAGCCCACTGTAAATCCCATGTTTGACTGGATAAGGAAGAACAATTTCAGTTGAACATCTCTGCAGATCACTTAGTAGAGTTTTGTTGTATTTCTGGACAGTGGAGAATGAAGATACAGCTCCAGAGAAGGCTCGAAGGAGTTTTTATCTGGAGGTTGTTTTTTCAGCCATGTGGATGGAGGACTGCAAACCATATGCCTGAAAGCAAAACTTTTTATTCTTTCTTTGATGAAACTGTTTTCCCTGTCCTGTCCTTTGTGCTTTTGCAGTGCCTTGGTGGAGGTGCTCTTTACCCTGTTACTGGTTGTCTGGAATGCCTTTATTATCTCAGACTTCCACTGCCCATTTTTTTCCTTCTACTTTGTTCTTTTAAATGTTCTTCTCACTTTGTATTCACTTTTATTTCTCCTTGCTTGTTTGTTATACCATATGCTACCATTCTTTGTTACCCTGTTGGGCTTTATGGTATGACCAAAGCCAAAACTTATTTGGTGTCTCAAAATAAGAAAAAAAATAAATAAGTAAGCCAAATCCATATGAGCTGTTCTTCCTCTGTGTTCATGCAGTATTCATCAATGTGGGGTTGTGGTTCTCTTTGGGTCGTTTCTGTGGGGTTTTACTGCTGTGTCTGCTATTACTCAAAGAATAACACTGGTGCACTTTTCTTTCTGCTCCTATCTTCTTGCCCAGCTGTGCTGAGCACTGGAGAAGGAGATGATGGCTGTGTGGTGGAGACTTCTGGAGGGGGATAGTATCTAGTAGAGTTGTGATTTATTTCAGTCATTTATTTTCACTACTGAGAGTTCAAGAGACATCATGTGATTATTTCAGAAGGGGCTATACACCTAAGGGATGGTTTAGAAATGGGAGAAAATGTTAAGCAAACATTTTACTCATGCTGATTGCCTAATTTTAGTGTTTATTTTGATTTCTCATTTCAATAAATGCTTTTACAAGAGGTCTGGAGAGCTTAATGGAATCCACTCCCTTTTCTTTTGTCTGTAAAGCACCTGAGGAGATAGTAGGAAACATTACCTAAAACATAATGTGTTCTTATCATTGTCAGGAAGCTTTTATAGAATTTGTTTGGGAACAGCTTACTGTCTTCTTATTTGTACTATTTAAGTGCACAAACAATGATAACTAATCTCTTTAGTTTTCAGATTCACATTTTCTTTGCATTGTCTGATGTTCTTGTCTGTTTACCCACTTGATTTAATTAGAACTTGTCTAAGTAGAAGCAACCAGAGAAGCAGAGCAGAAAAGTAAAAAAATGCCATGTTGAAAGTGTAATAATACAAGCTAGAAGTAATCAATGCACTTCTGTAACAACCTGTGAAAACAGTTCTGTAAGTGGAGGATCAGTGTTTAATTTGGCTTATGAAACATTAAGATAAATCTTAACTGTGATGAGCAGGTTTTAGCCAAATGATAAATGCTGCTAAGCAACATGTTACTTTGAGTGTTTGCTTATGGTGGGACAATAATTGGCAGCTTTGGGCAAGTTCTCCTTTTTATTTTTTTTCCCTCATGTTTTGAACCTTACTAAGGAGTATGCTGTTTAAAAAGGAAGCAGGATGTTGCTGTGAACCTGAATGATCTTTGGTGTACAGGTACATATTTTATATGTGTTAGACAAAGGTTTAGATTATACCTGTTGTTTGTACAGCAGGTATATTGGGATTAGGAGTTAAAAATTAGGATTTCCTAGTTTTTTCACTTTCTTTTCCTAATTTCCTTTCACTTTTCTAAAGCTCAGTCTCCAGCAGAGTAACTCCAGATAGTCTTCTGGAACCATTTCTATCCTGTTCTGCTGGTCACAGGCTGTCTGAAAAGAAAAGGTAGAGAAGTTATGGGAGAACGCATGTATTAACATTTTCAAGCATATAGGATTTTCAAGCACATAGGATTTATGCTGTTGTACAGGCTGAGGTGCCAGTGGCTTCCATGGTGCCACTTTCTAAATTCCCCAAATGACCTACAGCATTTGAAGGAAGAGCTGCGGAAGACATTTGTCATCTGTGTACAGTGGGGGATGGGAAAGGATGCTTGTCTTCCTACTGCCCAGCCAGAGCCTTACTTACAGCAGGAATGATTGTAGTCGTGGTTGTTGGAGTGCTCAAATGTAAATTTGTAAGCACCTGTCTCAAATCTGTTTCTGTTCAGGGAGAAAAAAATAAAACCAAACAATGTTGTGGTTTAAGCCCAGCCGTAACTCAACACTATGCAGCCGCTCGCTTGTTCCCACCTTTTCTCCTCCCTGGGCAGCATGGGGAGGAGAATCAAAAGAATGTAAACCCTATGGGTTGAGATAATAGAAAGAATACCAACAATAACAATAATGGTAATAATAGGAAACAACAAGAGAAGAAATGGAAGCTCAGAAAACACAAATGCAATTGCTTACCACTTGCTGATTGATGCCCAGCCCAACCTGAGCAGTGATTGGTCCATTCTGAGATAACTCCCCCCAGTTTATATACTGGGCATGATGTGCTGTGGTATGGAATATCCCTTTGGCTAGTTTGGGTCTGATGTCCTGTCTCTGCTTCCTCCTGGCTTCTTGTGCCCCTCCTCACTGGCAGAGCATGAGAGACTGAAAAGTCCTAGGTCATTGTAAGTGCTACTGACATCTAAAAAACATTGGTCTGTTATCAGCATTGTTCTCAGACTGAAACCAAAACACAGCACTGCACCAGCTAGTAGGAAGAAAAAACAACTGTTACAGCTGAAACTGGGACAAAGAATGACAGAAAAGCAGTGTCGTTCTTGATAAAAAGCCATTATGTTTAAAATATTTATTGTGTTTCACAGTATACTTTCTATAAAAAGGGATGCTGACAATACAGCAGTTAATAACAATAACATACCACACAGAAGTAAAATATGTAGGAGTATTTGTTGACTGTTTTACAGTTTTGCTTATTTGAAAATACTTTTTTCATATGCTAAGTATTAATAAGGAATATAAAAATATTTAAAATTGCTTTTCAGATTGGTACTATCCACAGAAATTGTACCATTGGATAATTTTGCATTGTGATAAGGTCTCCCAAAGATGTGTTTTTCAGTAAAACAAAGGTATCATTGTCATGTGGGTAACCACTCAGTTATTGTTAGTCTTGTTTATTATACCTAATTCTAATCATGAGGGCAAATAATCCATCAGCAAGCAAGCTGATTTCTGATTACCTTGTTGAAAGGCAGATGTGGTGCATAACTATGTCCATTGTATTTCTGCTAGGATTTCCTCGACATAAAAATGTCTTCACATTCTCTGCAGCACATGCTCAATGAGTCTTGTGCTTGCAAGTCATGCCAGATCTACTGCACGTGCACTGAGCAGATAGTCTCTACAAAGTGAGGAAGGACCCTGTGTTTGGGACACTGTGGCCTTAGTGTGCACCTGTACACCTGTACCCTTCCTGAAAAGTCAGAGTAACTGTATCCAAGTTGCCCAGTAGTTTTTGCAAGCTTATCAGAGAGAGAAATTGTCCTAAAAGCCATCTATGAAGTGCATATACAATGATTTTTATCCTGTTTGGGGATGATGGGCATGTTTATGATTTACAGATAACCAGGCAGCCCAACTGAAACATGAAGTTACCAGACTTTGGATTGCGTACAGGCAAAACAGGTTCCCAAGCTAATCATACCTTGTAACTCCTGCTTTTTGGAGTGACTTCTGTGCTTAATCTCTTAAGGGTGCAAATACTGACACACAAGGTGAGGAAGAACCAAAACAAGAAAAAACTGTCTGCCCGTAGAATTTGTGTAGATGTTGATGAGAATTCAGCTGCCATAGTTTAACTCAAGTCAAAAATATCTTGGGGAATGTGAAGCAAGAGAGTAATACAGAGAATATAAGAAAACTGCCTTCACAGTCTATAAACATATGGGAAGAATAGTTTAGGTAGCCACCTTCTGAAGTTCCATATGTCTTCCATAATTCTTACTGGAACTTTCTAATGCTTCTGTGATGTTGAGGATCAGTCTGATCACTGTTGAGCAGAGTAAAATTTTAGGAGGTGCCTTAAAGGAAACAATCTCACATGTCTGTAAGTGATTTACCTGCTCTTCTTTCATGTGCTGTTACAGGTTTGTGGACCCAAGGGATGCTGGATGTGAAAACTATCCCAATCCACTTTAATTGTGGTTTTGACATCAGTGTGTAACTGTTTTCCCCTGCTGTTTCTGTGGGCCTTCCACAATGTAATGTGAGGAGTAAACACTTCAGAACAGCAGTTGTGAATGTCAGCTTACAAAACTGAGTGTGAGACTCTGAAAAAATCCTATGGAACAAAGGTGCCCGTGATGATTCTTTCTCTTAAGGGTTGAGTGCACGTTTAGATTTTCATATTTTTGTTACCTGAACAGCTAATCTCAGCTTCTGCAAAATGAGTGCAATTCAGAACTTCATAAAATTATATACGTTAAGCACCGTTTCCCCAACAATATTAGTATGTGGAAGTCAGGACCTAATAATTACTTTTTTTTTATTTTATTGGAAGTATTGTATTATAGTAGATGGTACTGAAGTTAGAATGGAGTTAAACCTGCAGGTCTGCAATTTCATTAAAATACAGCTTTCTAGTTACAAAATATCATGCTGCCTAGAAGGGGAGATCATCAGTGTAGTTGCACACTCTTTTGTCATGTTAAGTAAGTGCTTATTTGCATTTTAAATTATCTGCTATAACTAGTTTTATATCAGTCACACAGATAACTAGCCATTGTTGCCTCTTCGTAATTTTTAAAAATGGACCACAGAAGACATTTTGAACAGACGTAGACAGACATTTACATCCTCTATTTTTCAAGATCATTATGCATTCACTTACAGGGGAACACATTATTTCTATCTACCTTGAGCTCTAGTCTTTCTTGTTTGATAACCACTTGAAGCCATGCAACTCAGCAAAATAGGCTTATATTTTTTTTTATGTGCCTATATATATTTCAGACTCTCCTGGGGTTTCTGTTAATACTGTATGTAAGTGTAGAATGACTTAGTGTATGTCAAATTAAGAGTTTGGTTTTAATTGTGCTTTCTCCGTTCATTATGATGCTAATCTGAAAAGAACCAATAATCAACAGCACAGTTTTGGATGTCTCTTTGGTTTCCGTCACCTTGAAATCATTAATGAACTCTGTGTGTTTGACATCTGTGTGCAGAAGTCAACAAGCCAAGTAGTGAGCTTTTGTTCTGGTTTTGACAAAAGTAATTAGTAGCAGAGCACTGAAATTAGAAGTTAGAAAAATACAAACATACTTAAATTTTGTGCCAGTAGTAACAGACTCTCACAGTAACAGTTAGGGATCTGCCAGTTTTTCCATGTTAGACAGATCTGACACAAGCTGTACATAATGAGCTATGAAAATAGCATGCAATTGAGTTCATAATTTTTTGATGGCTAAACCAGGAAAAAGGTGACTGTCTATGGATATTAGATACATATCGCCAGTGAATGGAAACCTGCAAAGTTCTCTGAGAATTGGGATTGCTCTCTGAAAAATCAGTAATCACTATTAGTGATCACATTATTTGTTTTTATGAAACAGGATCTGTCATGAGGTTTTTCATCTGGAACACTGTACATTTCTGAGGCAGCTGCCCAAACTATCCATGTAAACTCTCCATGTTAAATAGTTTTCTTCGTATTTGTACCTGAATGTCAGGAATCTCAGCACATTAGAAATATCTGGTTTCCAAGCATCAGTAGAACATCAAAAAGATCCAGGCATTTGTGAAATTTTGGTACTAGTTACTCTTAAAAGTTTCATGGAATGGGCAATTTTATTTACTCAACCAAAAAAAAATTAAGAGCAGTTGAGCTTTAGGTAGGGATAGCTACTTGTACTTATTTAAGTGTAAGGCTCACTTGCTATTTGTTATAGTAGGTGGTTAAAACCATTGCAGTGCTGTTTATGTGCCTTTTCGTCACCTTTGTATAAAAGAAAGCTTAGTTGAGTGAGAAGATCTATCACAATGAGTTCTATCAAATTCAATTTCTTGCTGTTCTCACTCACTGAATTGTGATTTTTCTAAATCTATGGAACTTAAACTTTCCTAATGGGACTTTCGCTAATGACTTCCAGCATCCACTTGGTACACCTTGCTCATTCTGACTATAAGTTGGGAATGAATGTTCCCCTTTGAAGCATTGTCAGACTTCGAGTAAAGCATGGTGTCTAATTGTGATCTGTTGATATAATCTTTTTTTCTTGTTTGGAGATTTTTCTTTTACTAAATGCTTCTACACAAAATTGTGAATAATGCCTCAAAAAAATAACTTTGTCTTCAAACTGTCAGCACTTTTCTTACCATTTCTTGCCACATTTTTCACAATACATATGCACTGTTATTGGTATTTACCAACTCCCTTTTCCTTGCTGCGATGCAGATTTCTTAATGCCACTTGAAACAGGGTGCTCATGTACCCAGACTGTTTGAGTTACCAGTTTGTAGTCTGGGGTCTTTAATAGACAAAGATCATGTCAGAAGGCAGGTTTTGTGCAGTGTACAGTTCTGAGTGTATTCAGATGCTGCACCCTCCAGGTATTCTCTCATAGCTCATTAGATGTGCGAAACAGTTCTGCCTTCAGGAAGCAGACAAACAGCTCTGGTTGTCATGACCTTCAGGGAACACACCAAGGTATTCTGTGCATCCTGTGGCAGGTCACTGCAGTACACTGAGTTAACTAAAACTGTGCTTTTGATGATCTGGAGAGGACAGCTGTCTGAGTTATGATGAATTATACTGTATTATGGCATTAACTGTACTGCCTGGCAACTGAAAGTCTGCTCTGCTTTCATAAACAGCATCACCGTATACGGTGCACCTAAGAGAGGAGTTCATATGTCAGCGTGGGTTGCTGTTTCTACCTTAAAATCTTGCCCATTGTATTAACATGTCTGTGTTCAGGCACTGTGGAGTGAGCACTACCATTTGAATAATTTTATTTAAGTATTTATGTAATGGCCAGTATTTCAGTAATTAATCCTTGCTGGTCTGAAAAGTAGACATGTAAATATCCCCATTTCTGGAGGTTGTGAATGTAAGGCAGCTGGGAGTTCTTGACTTACCAGAAACTTTAGAGTCCACAAATTTGGAATTGGAACAGGAATTCCTGGCTCTCCCTCATGTTCTCAGGCAAGTAGATTGCATCTCACTGAGAAGTGTGCAAAAGCTGATAACATTATAGTCCAACTGATAACTCTCTGGGGAGATGGAAAGCTCTACCTTGAAGTTCACCAGATGTTTGGAAGTTTACATTGTATGTGAGCTATGAAGAATTGTATCCTTAATGCAAGCATTCTGAATTATATAGAATTGTCATAGAGATATAGGTATTTATACGCATTAAGACTTAGTTTAAAAGTCCTTAGCAGCATTGCCATTTTCTGTAAATTCCCTTTAATTTTCCAAGAAGAAGAATATTTTGTCTAGGTCCCTAAGCAGTACCTCATAATAGCTTTTTTTTTTTTTTCTTTTTCCTTTCTTTTTAGCTCATGGTTTTTGTTACATATCTCTGACTACTTTATTCAGAGAAACCTTTAAGCTTTTACTTATAGATTTAAATGAACAGAGAACGGGGCAGGCCTACTTTTGTTGTAATAGCTTTTCTTTTTCTGGAAATGCTTTTGCTAGAACCTGCTTTTTCTCCCTGCTAACTGATATATTAAACACTTTATAAATTTGAGGGTTAAATCTGGCCGCAGAGAAAGAACAAAACTGCCATGAACTTCAAAAGGATCAGAATTCCAGCCTAAGATTTTACAGTCCTGACAGAAAAATTATCTCTTTTTTTTTTTAGTAAGGAAATCTAAGTCTATATGTAAGCTTGGCATCTTCAAGAAGACATTTATTCCTGCCCTTATATAGTCCTTCATGATTTCTGCTAAACCTATACCTTATATCACATCTAATAAGGTGTAGAAGATGCCACCATTACTAAACAAAAATACTGAAATGTTACAAAAGTACACAAAGTTATGAGGAAACATTGAACTGTCTTGTGCTTCTATTTCTTTGTAGCCTGTTGGTTAATTAAATTTACATGAGAGGGGATAAAGAAACTTACCATAAAGTAAACAAAAGTAATAACTTAAACAAATAATGATGTTCATGCAGTGAATTTTTGTTATCAACCTATCATAGAATTGTGGAATCATAGAATCATAGCATTGTTGGGTTTGCAAAAGATGTTAAGATCATAGAATCATAGAATAGTTAGGATTGGAAAGGACCTTAAGATCATCCAGTTTCAACCCCTCTGCCATGGGCAGGGATGCCTCACACTAGACCATGTCACCAAAGGCTCTGCCCAACCTGGCCTTGAGCACTGCCAGGGATGGAGCACTTACCACTTCCCTGGACAATCTGTTCCAGTGCCTCACCACCCTCACAGTAAAGAATTTCTTCCTTATGTCCAATCTAAACTTCCCTGTTTAAGTTTAAACTCATTTCCCCCTGGCTTATGGCTACAGTCCCTAATGAAGAGTCCCTCCTCAGAACCCTTGTAGGCCCCCTTCAGATACTGGAAGGCTGCTATGAGGTCTCCATGCAGCCTTCTCTTCTCCAGGCTGAACAGCCTCAGCTTTCTCAGCCTATCTTCATATGGGAGGAGCTCCAGCCCCTTGATCATCCTCGTGGCCTCCTCTGGACTAGCTCCAACAGCAACATGTCCTTCTAATGCTGAGGATACCAGAATTGTACAGAGTGCCCTAAGTGGGGTCTCATGAGAGTAGAGGGGCAGGATCACCTCCCTCGACCTGTTGGTCAGATTTCTTTTGATGCAGCCCAGCACACAGTTGGCTTCCTGGGCTTTGGGCGCACACAGAAACTTACAGATGAAGATAATTTACTGTACTACATTTCAGAGAGGTCAGTCATCTTGTTACTAGTATAATATGGGATAGAATTAATCCCTTTTTAGCTGCAGTATGAATATTCTAATGACTTGTTTCTTGAGATAAATAACTTCCTAAATCATAAGAATAGGGCAGACAGAGAGAGGCGAGAAAGAGCCTGCCTGTGAGAGGGCAAGGCAGAGTGTTCGTTATTAAATACTGGTTGCTGCTAAAATATCGTTTCCATATGGAGTAGGGTACATGTAATTTATCTAAACCACATTGGTAATAGTTTTTATCAAGTGGTGCTAAACACAGGCTAAATCCAGCATAACTGTTTATGTAGACTGCGTGTAAGTAAATTTTGGGTAATGCTAGGGCTAGTCAGATTTTTCAGGAAAATATTTCCATTGCTTTCCCCATTATATAGTAGCACAGCTCACATCTGCAGCAATGTCAGCTTTGGCTGAGATGGTTTTGGAGCTTAGACAGAGAGTGAAAGAAACTAATTTGTAATAAATCACTAATGATACTCATCTAAGGACTTGTAACTCTAGTGACATATAAAAATATCTATTAAATATACTTTTCCTCTGCATAGGTTCTCAAATGTTTTACTCTTTTGAAAAGGTGGTGTCATGGTTTAAAACCCAACCACAGCCTGTCTCTCCCCCCTCCCCCCAACCCCAAGTCTTTCTTCCCTTTCCTTCCCCACCTCCCCCTCCCCTCCCCGCTCCCGGAGTGATGGGGAGGAGAATCGAAAGAATGTAACTCCCACAGGCTGAGGTAAGAACAGCCCAGTAACTAAGGTATAACACAAACCACTACTGCTACCATCAATAATAATAATGATAAGGGGAATAACAAGGGAAGAGAATACGATACCACCCGCTAAAATGAGCCCGACCCAGAAGACAGCGAGCCCTTCCGGGGAACTCCCAGTTACCTCCCCAGGTATGACATGCTGTGATATGGAATACCTCTTTGGCTAGCTTGGATCAGGAGTCCTGTCTCTGCTTCCTCCCGGCTTTCACTCCTCCCTGGCAGAGCATGAGAGCATCAGAAAATCCTTGGTCAGAGTAAACATTACTGAGGAACAACTAAAAACATTGGTGTTATCAGCTCTGTTCCCAGGCTAAAAGTCAAAACACAGTGCTGCCCCAACTACTAAGAAGGAGAAAAATTGACTGCTACTGCTGAACCCAGGGCAAGTGGGATGAGGTTTTTGATAGGAAGAAAAGTTATAGTAAAAACTACACAGAATTTTAACTGGGCACCTAATGGCAGTGATGATAAGGGAAGACTGAAAGGTCTTTTCTGAGGGCAATGCTTTTCTAACATGCTAAAAGGCAAACTAGGAGAGTATAGAGGACATTTATATATAATTTTAATTTGGGTAAGACTTTATGACTAAAATATACTAAGATGCCAATTTAGATTAAAAACTGTGTACAGAGAATGGAAGTGAAGATTCCCTTCTGAGATGAGGTGAACTTTAGTAGTAGCCCACACAACGTATATTCAGTATTTACTTGCATAGGGTTAGTCTGCTAAGCAGGCAACACTACTTTGAAGATGAAATCTATTTAAAAGAGAACATAAATGCTGGTTAGATAACAGCTGGTTAGATAACAGCATCTGATGGATTGAACTGCAAGCTCCTGACCTCTGATCCTGACCGTGCCATCTCTTTATGGACAAATTTTTCAACACCCATATTTATTTTTCTCATTGTAGATAGTAATTCTTAATAATGCTGGTTAAAAATTCTGTTCCTGGTATAATTTTAAAGTAATCCCCCCCCACACACATACACACACAAAAAAACAACCAACCAACCAAAAAAAAAACCAAAAAACCCAGCCCCCCAAAACTCAAATGAGCAAACAAAAAAATCTTAAAAAAACCCAACAGAATGATTTATGGGAAAACTCAACCAGAAAATATACTGAACAAGGCTGAAAAGTATCCCTGCTTTTAGGATGGGCTTGGACCACATGAGATAGAGTTTCCTTCCAACCTAAATTAATCTATGGTTTTAAGAAAAAAGAAAACTATATATGTCATGTGTATTATGTAGCTATTGTTTAAACCTATGATTATACTTACTACTCTTACAAAAAAAAAAGGTGATTTTCTAGCATTAACTATTAGCCAGCTAACAAGAGCAGCGATCACTTTTCTTTATAGTCACTGCTGTTAATTATAAGATGGCTTAGTCAAACTGTTAACTTCTACAGTAAATTTATTTGTTCCTTTTGGTTCATGAAGGATGTATTAATGATCTGTAATTTGTAGAAATTACACAATTGCTGGAAAACAAAACCCCTGTAGTTTTCAGTTCAGACAGTCTGTCCACTTCTGGAAATTACTGGATTAATTTTACATTGGGTAAGTTACATGACATTGGTTTTGAATCATAATTGATAGGATTAATGCTTCAAAATGTATCATAAAAAAAAAAGATATGTGATTTCTCAGTTCAATTTTTTCAGCAATTCCTCTGCTGTAAAGGGGGTTTCTTACATATCTGAATGTGGAAAAGTGAATTGATAAACAACCATGAGTTGACAGACAACTATTAATTGAAAGGACAAACAGAGTTTCTGTTTCCTGTTTGGGGAAGTCTACATGAATACATTGTGCTCTACTCAGGAGACTGAGTATGTGCTAACATACAGAATACTGTATTTTATACTGCAATTTTTGGAAACCCTTTATATAAAATTGAATTTTTAATTTCCATAAAATGTCCATTTGTGAGCAAAAATGGAAGCAAAAATATTAACTAAAAAGGTAAACTGTTCATATGGTTATTCACTTCTCATTGCAATAAACTTTTGGTAACAGGGATTTAGAATTAGCTATATAACTGTAAATGAAGTTATAAGACACCATGCAAAAGTTATCTCTCCTGTGTTGATGCTAGATATCTCTGTCTTTTCCCATTTCTTTCTTCTGATGCTTGACTGTGGGTTTTTTGTTTTTTTTTTTTTATTTGGAAAAATAGATGGGAGGTATTTTTTGTTCTCACAAAAAAATGAATCTTGCATTATAAGGTAATGTAAATTTGTAAAGCTAATTCAGTGACAGCAGTTTATTTTTTGTTTTATTTATTACTATTCTTTATTTGACTCTAGAAAGGTCTGCTGAAGACCTTTTTCATTTTAAGAGGAAATATGTTTTATTAGTTTGCAATTTGAGGTAAACCAGTAAATCATTAAAACAAAACCACCTTCTGCCCTAGAGTTAAAAAAGGTGATTTTTAAGTGTGTAAAGAAATCAAGTCTGCAATTTCTGTTTAGCTTATGTTAACTAGAACGCTGCACACTTGCTGCTGGTGAAGTGTTGATATTAGGGTTGTACATAAGATACCTTAAAGATTTTGTGCACCCCTTTCATAACCTGCTATAGCTGTTGTACCCCCCAAAGAAACCCTTTAAAATCTCAATCCATCCAGTGCAGCTCTTTAGAGGATATATGTCTGAGCTGTGTTCAGTCTATCTTGTCAAGAAGGAGATGATAGGAGATGAATTTCAGCATCTTTTGATCACCCTTCCCAGTTATGCGGTGCTCTTAAGAGCCTCTGTTGTAATGTAACATCATTAATGTTACCTCTGGTATTGGAAACACAATAATTTAAGTACAAATAGATTCAGGAGCTGATATCCATGTATGACAAAGAGATGAATACAAATACTATGGAGGGGATTTCTTTACCCTCTGAAAATGGAGAAAGTTCAAGCTTCCTTGTAGAATACATGGCAGATCTGGGTGTGAATAATAATATGAACAGTTCTAAATATCATGATGCTATTTGGTGTGTCAAAACTGATTTGAGAATTTTCTCATAATTTGTAAATACTGTTAGGTGATTTTTTTCTTTGTTAGCTCATTCCCTCCCTGATTTCAGAGTCTGTATAGTTGGACTTGTAGTGCATAAGTTGCTGTTAGTATGTCAGCATGACATCACAGGTGCATTGGTTAGGGAGTGATCACACAGATCACATGTATTTATGTTAAACTACACTTAAAATACTTTTCCTGCAAAATATGTATGTGTGCAAAATACATAGTGGCATGACATGGCATTAAAGTATTGTTTGCTCTTGATAGGGAGTCTCTGAGTAATAGCTCACTTAATGGTTTTATTGCTTGGGAGTAATGTGACCATCCCCAGTGAGAACCAAAAGCCTTAAAATGTTGCAAAACATTTTTCAATGTTTATGTGCACATGTAGACACTGTAAAAAAACTAGTCATCAAATGGGGACAGACTACTGTGGGTTTTGGCTTTTCTCACATGCTTGCCCAATACATATGGAAAGAGGATTGAAGGGGGAAAGTGTGTCTGCTGGAAAATCTTACAATAGGTGTGTGATGCACTGTTTTCAAGAATCCATCACAAGACAATTATTTCATCTAAATTTGATCAAAAATTCTGAAAAAGGTATCATTAATGAAAAATCAATTTCTGTCAAAAAATTCACCATTTCCTATACAGATGTTCTCTACAATGTATACCAATGTGAGATACAAGATAAGAAAAGACCAGTCCTGGACCAGGATCTTAGCTTTTTAAAGAATATATCCCTCAATACTGCAGGGATGGAAGCAAGATTTATTTTGTTTGGGTTCTTTTGAGGCAAGTGGGGAAAAGCTGCCTTCCCAGTGTGATATTCAGTACTTGCTTTTAGTCCTAGATGGACCTGAATGTCACAGGATTTCTTGTGTAAAGGAAACCTACTCTAAGTCAATTCTGAGCTTTTTCTTTTTTCTTCTTTTTTTTTTACATTGATTCCTTTTTTTCCTTTTTTTTTTTCCTTCAGTCAAGTACAGTAGGCTTACATTAATTTTGGTACCTGGTCTTACACACTGAAGAATCAAGAAATTGTCCCCCTCAAGGTTTTTAAAAGCCCCTCTGAAACACAACTGGAGTAGTCTTCAATAAAGCACATGGCATTTACTACACATAAAGCAATGTAGTGGGATATAACTTTTACTGGTTTTCCTGCTGTGGTGATGTATATAATTAGAGATTAACAAAGTCATTTGTGAGTTTTGTGACCTTCTCAAATTTAATCTGATAGAATCCAAAGATCTCAAGAGAGCAGTCCTCTTCACACCTTCTTCATTCACAAGTGTTCTGTGCTTTTAGGTACAAATTCATGCACATGTGCATGTTTTAAGTATACATGTGTCTTTTTCTGTGCTATAAGCTGTCGTACAAGTAGAGCAGATGCGTAGATGAGTACTCTGTCTCTTTAAATTTCCTGACGGGCTGGCTTGACAAAGACCTCCTTATCATTTTCTTGAAACCCAGTTTCCTGAATCAGCGAATTTTTTCCCCCTTGAAACTTCTGAAACTCTGAACTCTGTCAAAACAAGATGGCTGGCAAGTTTTAGGGACAGAGCAGAGACACAGACAGAGACAAAGAAGCCCCTGAGAAGGCAGACGGACTTAAATTGCCTGTGGTTTTTCAGTACAGCTGGTTTCAGATGTGTCGGCCTTGTTCTGCACTGGTTCCACTGCCAAAGCAAGACTGTCACAGCTGGTAGTACTTACTGCACTTGCGGGAAAGTATGTGATTCATTAGTTGGAACCGTATGTTTTTCACCAGTTCTGGTCATGTTTTTGTTAGGATGTGGTAAAAGCATAAGCAGGGGGTGAAGGGACAATGGAAATATGTGACTTGTTAAAGATTGGCCTCAACCAGTTATTAGCTAAATTGTATGCTGTAAAAAAAAAAAATACACCGTAGCTCATAAAACAAATGATTTTATTCTTTAGTTAAGGTCATTTAGCCAAAAGTAGTTAAAAAAAAAAATTTAATTCAGTATCAAGTCCCTTCCCCCCTTTTTTCTCTTCAGTATCATGAACTTTCTTCCTGCAAACTGCAGTGCAGGAAGAAGTCATGCAAGAAAAGACACTCATTTGTTAAACAAAAAAAAAAAAAAGACAAACTGACTAAGAATTTTGAATCTTTGAAAGAAGGTAAAACATGATAAAACACGATTGTGGCATTAAGGCTTGTGGAGAATGCTTGGCATATTGGAGTATGTGGTGGAAGGAGAGCTTGTAAGTGGGTGTTCTGGTGCTCACAAATGATAAAACAGACCAGAACTGTACAGAGAGATGTTCCTCTGGGATAGCATCTTCCCCTATTTTTGCATGTTGGAAAGAGTTTTGCACTGATCGTTATTTTATAGGTGTTTGGACCTAAACATACCTGTTCAAATGAGAGAAAAAGAAAAAAACAGCAGGAGGGGACAACACACCAAACATTACCGTGTTATCAAGTGGCTAATGCAGCTCCCCCACTCTTCACAGCTCCAGTGAAACATGAAGCTTCAAAGCCATGTGTTGAAGAAGGTGCTTAAAAAAAAGAGCCTCTCTGCTCGCCCTGCCCCATATTGTTTTCCCTCTCAGCCTCTTCACATGTGTACACACCCACCAGACTTAATAGAGCTAGAACCAGGTTTGTCTCTAATAATTAGCTGAGCTGGCTGCAGCATAAATAAAGGAATGCACTTAGGGGCTGTAGTCTGTGACATGGTTTAACAGAGCATAAAAAGGTGCATCTGTTAACATGCCTGAATTCAGTCACCTTACTGTCACCCAAAGAAAGATACCAGCTCTGAAATGTGCCAATGATATTTTGCAAACAAGAGGCCAGTATTGTATTAAATTAACCAGGCTGTGAATGTGCAAAGTGCTGCCTCTTAAAAATCGTACCTTCTTGGCTTACAGTGGTGTTGCAGTGAGTCCCTCCCGTATCTATTAGGATGACCTGTGGCACTGAATACTTCAACACTCTTCTGGCTAGTATTGTTGACCTTTGTCAGCTTGATAAAAAAGCAGAGCCTAGAAATGTGCTTGTCATTTTTAGTGAACCAGGAGGCTGGAAAGCATGGAAAGGGGAGGGGGCTGCAGGGAAGCAGAGAGATGCCAACAGCCTGTTTTTGTTTAAATTAGGATGCTGAACCTAGGACAAAATTGCAGTCTGCTTCCCTTTTCCTCCCCAGAAGCCCCATGTCTCTCACCCCTTTCTTCCCCTGACTATTGCTACTTGATTTGAGGTCTGAAATAATGAGGAATGTCTGCGTGATCAAAGTTACTGTCTGCCTCCTGGTCTCCACAGAAGCCCTGCTGTATGTGTTTGGTAGGCGACAAACAGCTTGTTGTAATGTATTTGAAGGTAATACAATCACACTTTTGCCATGTTCTTTGAATATTTATTTACTTTTTAATTCAATAATCTTAAAGGAAAAAAGCCCCTATTCAAACTTCTTTTTTTCTCTATTTTTGGGGTTTTTTTTTAGCTGTGTAATGATTCTAAAATCATTTGTAGGAAAAAGATTACTTCAGCAGGGGATATAGCCAGACATACTTAAATGAATTGATAAGTTCTTCATTTTATAGATGCGTAATTCCACTGAAAATGTTAAGGTCTACCTAGCTTTGTTTGTTTTTCAATACAGATATTTTTGTGATACAAACCATTATTTTTAAGGCATGATTATTTTTCTATATTTTTCTATTAGTAGTATGTATTTTACATATATATCTATATGATATTATTCTGAGGGTCCAGATGAGTACCTTATACAGTAGAAGGTGATGTAATGCCACTGGGAGCCAGTCCCACACAGTTTGAAGCAAACATCATTCTATTTGGCAGTAACCGAATGTGGATGACAAGGAGGTGTGATGCATTCTCTACTGTATTTTGAAGTAGTTAAACTGGAAATATCCCACCCAGTTGTGCTTGGCCCTTTAGTCTTGACATCGGACCACACCTGCATTCCTGATGTCCAGACCCATCTTTGTTTTTGCCAACTGCCTTTACCCAGGAATATCTTCAGGGAAAAAAAAGAACCCAAAACCCAACAACAATTAAAAAGAACAAAAAAAAAAACCATAAACAAACAAACAAAAAAACCAAACCAAAACCAAAAAAAAAAAACAACCCAAAAAACCCAGCAAGACACCCAGAACCAACAAACCCACCAAAACCCAAAACCCCACAAATTACCATTTACCTTAATGTCTGGAGAAGAAGACAGGAGAGGGAAAGAAGGTGCTATCAAGAGGATGGTAGTGCCTCAAAATCCCTTTATCTGAATGCTATGAAATAAATAAAACTGAAGGGAAAAAGACACAAAGTTCTTTTCAGTTCTCTTAATTTTTTTTTCATCATGACTTTTCGCCTCCCTTCTTTTTTTTCTTTTTTTTTCCCCTTTCTCTTCCCTCCCCCCCCCCCCCCCCCCTTTCCCATCTCAAGGGAGTTTTCAGAGAAGCAAACCTTAAAAAAAAAACAAAAAAAAAAAGCCTGAGGTTTATGTTAGAAGAAATTAAGGTTAATGATCATTGGCTCATTTTCCTATTCCGTGGGTGTGGATGGAGGAGTAATCAGTGCAGGTGGCCTTGCCAGTTGGGAGTTTCTCTTTGTCATCAAGAAAATAAGGAGAGTGTAGGGATTGAATTACCACAACTATTTCAGGGCTAAACATATTTTGTTTCCCCACTGGCTCTGGTTTAAGAACAGAAAGCTGACATTAATTTTATCCAAAAGAAAAGCACAGTTAATTCTGTCTATATTCTGAGATAATTTGACTGACTGCATAAGAATCTGTGCTTGTTCAGTGTAATCTTACAAATAATTTTGCATGTAACGCACTGAAAAGCAAAGTCTTTTTCTCAGTTTGCCCTGACAATTTTCTTTCTGTGCCCAGTTACCACTCACTTTGTTGAATGTTTAAGTGCTGCTTATTAAAATATGTGCTCCAACTGCTCCAGTTGGCTTCCCAGATGCCTGTTATTACATGTAAAGGTGCTCCTTTCTAACTTTCAGAGGATGTACGGAATTGAAAGAGTTCTGTTTAGTTTGAAAAGGCAGTGGTGGATTTTCTTAAGGAAGAGTGTGCTGGCCCTGAAAGGGTAGCTACTGTACATTCACATCGCAGCTGTAGAAGAGCTGTTCTCTAAAGAAAAATGTTTTTGAGAAACAATAATGAAATTGCAGATAATTTGTGCAAACAAGCCACTGATAAAGCCCACTTGGAAGTCTTCTACATCAGTGATGTTTTTGTCTGATGTTGCTGGAACAGATTATGGTAAAGAGATTTCTGTTTACAATACAGGAAAATCAGAAATAAAAGTCAGTGGGAGTCTGTAAGAGATATTGAGTAGAGGGGAAAACAGTAGTCGGAATGTTTTGAATTGTATTTGTGTTTCTAACACATGCAGTTGCCCATTCATGATGCATTGTGTTTAACTACAAGGGGACTATTACTACCAAATAGGTACTTTTAATTTCAGAACATGATGCAGCCAGCAGCAACAACTGTTAATTTAGCAATAGATCTGTGCAGATGTTAAAATTATAGTTAATGTAGTTCTATTTAAAACAAAGTATTATAACTACTGTGTATACTGATTGTTGTGGGTTTTGTTTTTTTTACTGAGGCTGATAGCAGCCCCCCACTCACAGTATTACAGGAACAGCAGTTATTTACCTTTGCAAAAGAGACAATGTTAGCGATTGAGTGGATATTATTCAAAATAAAATATTAAAGCACGAGGAAGTTTAACTGGTGGACTAGAGGGCTGGATTTTGGTTCCCTTGGTTCTCTAAGCTAAGAGTCAACATGCAGCTGAATATTCATGAGGCATTCATTAATATGAATAGTTGGTCTGCTGCTGCACCTTTCCATGGTTTATTAATAACTTACGGACAGACCACTCCCGAGCATACAGAGGGCAAGAATACTTTAATGATTGCAGCATTCTCCTACTAAAATGAAATAATTAGATGGTTTATTTCAGCAGCACCATTTGCAATGCTATAGTTAATGTGTCAGTAGCATGTTAAGTTGTATCATTAACACTTGAACTAGAAATCCTTTTATTTTCAGGGTTAGAAGTTGTGTAAAACTTTTTCCCAGGCTGAAACATGACATAAAGAAACATTTGCCCTGAAGCAACTATATTTTTGGCTCAATCTTTTAGCATATACTTTTATCTTTTTTTATTTTAAGCCAATGAATGGAGGGAAAATAAAATTAATGTTACGATTTCAAGGCTTTTCTCTGCCTTGCTGATGAAACTCAAAATGAGTTTGAATTAAAAAAAAAATAAAAAAATTGGATATTATCAGTCCATAGAATGGTTTTGGTGTTTCTGGCATTGAAAAGTAATGTTTGTTACTCATGTAAAAAGAAATTTTTTAAATCTTACCTTGTATTAAGACACTCTCCTGTTGATAGACGATTATAGTTACATATGTAAGTTACGTGTAGTTACATAGATCATCTCACTAGGCAGAAGGAATAATATGAGAAAGATGCTGAATTTGGAACTAAAAATAAGACCTTTCAGAAACCAGTATTCTGCTCTGAAAAGTATTTAACCTTGGACATGCAATTTTTAATAATTTTTGAGATGCTCACAGTATAATACCCAATAAGTAGTATCTACGCTAAAAACGTACCATGCTTTCTTCCACCATTTACTAGTCAGCCAGGAGCTTAATGCTATCTCAAGAAAAAGTGCATGCCATCTTATCTCGCTGTTATTTGTAATATTGCAATTCTGTCATTTCGGAGAAGTAGCCAATTTTATTTTATATGCTACACTTTCACTCTAAGCAACTTCAGCTGATGAGGGTGTGTTGTGAACCTGTTAAACTGAGGATTGACAATGTACATTTTTGTTACGCTTTAAATGCACATAATGACATCCCATGGCTTGTGCTGAGCCTAGTCAAACAGGTTGGGGTTTTTTTAGCGCTTTATTTCTCCTGTTTCTTTCTCTGTGTCTTGTAAAGTTTTAATCTTGAAAGTCCACTGATGTAATGGAAAACTGAATCATGAAATGGAACTAAATAAATTTCACACATTAACCGGTATCCAACTAGAGGGCGAAAAATATTTAAGAATTATAAGAAATGTTGTTTAATTCTGCATGTTGATTTTGGCGTTCTGTGTCCATCTGTCTACATATGTCCCCATCCCTCCTCCTCCCACCAGTTTTTAGTCTTGATAAAGTTAATATAGGAGTATATCATTTGGTGGAAAAAAACTGCATGGGTTTTCATAAGCTTTTAATGTTTTTTTAGTATCTAGCATCTAGGGTGCTACCTTCCAGTGAAGTTTCCCCTGGACTGTAGTTTTTACTTTGTAATTAAAAGTACTGAATTATGCTGGATCAGGGGATTACTAGTTAGATACAGAATCTTTCTGCTTTAGGTCACCAGTTTGAATTCAGTCCAGGCCATCATCGGACTGCTGTTAATACCCAAGGGCAGCATGGCATTATCAGTTCAGTTCCCAGCAGACACATTTTTTTTTGTCTTCCATTCTCTGGTCTTTCTATTCTGGGTGGAGCTCCTCATATCGGGCAGTCATCCTGCCAAGTATAAGTGAGTTCCATCATCTGCGCTTGCATCCAGTTTTTCTTCACCTAGGAACAATTTGTCCACTTTGTCCAATTTGTCACTTCTTTTATGTTACTTACTCAGATGTGACATTACCATCACCACCATCAGTGGTGAGCCTTTTTAATGTTTCAAGACATTGTGGAGTAGACAGAAACATGCCTAAAAAAAAAATGTAGAAGCAAAAAACCTGAAAAGGAAACAAAACAAAAAAAATCCCTAAAATAAACAAAAAATCCTCCGTTTTTTCCCCCCTCTGCCCCTCCGAAACACAGCTGTGTTGTGTAGGGTTTTATGGATTAAATGCTTGGCAGAGGTGTTGGAGTTGATAGGATTTCAGTTTACAGTGAGACAGCCTCATCCATGGAACTCAATTTCATTAGCCTGCCAGACCCTGGGCTGGCTATTCTTCTGGTTGTTCTTATCTCTCAGGGAAGATGAGAGGGGTAAAGTTAAAATTAGTGTCTGAAGGGGAAGATGTAATGGGCTACAGTTGAAAATGTCAGTTTTTTCTATAGGGCATCAGAATAGTTACATTTGGATGCTTGCACAATCATGGGAAGTCACGAAGTATTCTGCACCTCTGTGGAAAAATAACAGAATAAAGACTTCTGGGTGATGTTTGTGACTGCACATCCACTGCAGTCCTTTTAAGGATATGACCAGTATATTACATGGCTATATCTCTGTATTTGGGTACAGTAAGGAAATAAAAATAAATAAATACATTGGCTAAATTGTCAGTAATCACAGTAGGAGGCTGAAGGATGAAATGAGCCATGGAGGCTAAGCTACCTTTTCAACCATGAAGTTGACCTTGTTAGGTCAGGGTTATTACATGTGGGTAGACCAAACAGTATACAGAAGCTTTATTGTTGCTACCTGTGGTGGTAGAAAAAAGGGGGTTTTTAGTTCTGAGGTTACCTTTTCATCTCTTCTATGGGCATTACATTTTCTCTTTATGATCACAGACCTTTTTTTTTTTTTTATTTTAAGTGTTAATGTAATTTAGTGCATTTAAAACATCAACAGATTATTATTGCAGCCATTTTGTATAAGCCTAGAAAATATACAGTAGGGAACTAGTCCACTTTGGCAGGAGATAGGGAGGGTGATGTAACTGTCCTTTCCTTCTCTAACATTTATGATGCTAGATTTTATAATTGCTGAGTATACTTTTCCAAAAAATATGAAAATAGTACATCCTTAGCATTAAAATAAATAATTCAGAGCAGAACATAATTGTGCTCTCAGATCTGCATGGCAGAAATCAGCTCCATTACTCTGCTCTACGTATGTATATGTTAACATCTATCCCCTAGGGGTGAGGGGCAAGACTGTGTCTTGAGGATCTAAAAGGAGAACATTGCCTTACGTCTTCTGATGAGTTCAGAGTTCATTCCTATCATCTATAAGCAAAAGTGAAATAGCATATGGGATGGGTATAGCTCTGAGGTTCCAGAAGTCTGTCTCTAATTTGAGTCTTAGATACCTACTTATTTTCTAGTACACATTTTAAAAAATCCTAAAGAAGTATATCTTGCAAACAGAATATTTTTTCTAAGAGTATGAGAAGGCACAGTCTGTCCAGGAAAAGTTTGTTATACAAGAGTTGTATCTGGCTTCTTTAGAATGAAATGCAAATAAAATAAACATACTTTTTCCAAGGCCATCCAGTTTTGAGAACTGGAAGAAGTCACACATTTTCTGTAAAATTTGCTTTATCAGGTGCTCGAGTGTTACACAAATATTCTGTTGCATACTCTCCAATCCCTGGTATGTAGTCACTTCCAGAGGTCAGAACTGGGAGTGCAGCAACCTTACTTTTAGCAATCAAGTTTCCAAATTGTACTTGCATCACTGCAGGAGAAACGTACATGTCTAAATAGGTACTTGTGCAATTAAGTAACTGCACATTTAGCAGTAATTTGCATAGCTAATGGGCTTTCTTATAAGCAAACAGGGTAGGAGAATAAGTGTGAGGAGGCTCATGTCTGGTGCCCGTCTTTAAAAATTGCTGTCAGAAATGTCTCAGCTTGCTTAGTAAGTAAGTTTTAGCGGGATTTGTTTAGAATACTGGAGGCTGAACATAGTACAAAACCATGTTAACACAAGATTATCTTAGACAAACCTCCTGAATTGCTTAGAATGCTTAATTTATTAATAAAATCCAAAGTCTTAGTTTATTTATTTGTTTTCTTCCCCCCTCCTCCCCCCCCCCTCCATATTGTTTGGGGAGCAGAGGGGGAAGTGAGGAGGGGGTAGGAGGGATTGAGATGTGTGAGGGAACTTCTTTTTCCTTAAGAAAAGGCATCTTGTCCCATTCCCTAACCACAGACATATTACAGACAGTACTTTGGGAGAAGATAATATTGCTCTCATGCTTTCCCTCTGAGGTGAAGGCGATTTTGCCTGGAGTTGGCCAGCCTGTGGCTGTCCACCATCTGTGTAAGGAATTCACAATCCCAGACAAAAGAAATTGGCAAAGTCTTCTTTCTGTCTGTTCTTCAGAGCCTCAAGATAGCCATAAAACACCTGGACAAAATCAGCAGGTGATGGCAAGGGAAAGGGAATGATCAGTCACAGGCATTGTTGAATCCTTTGAACATTACTTATAGCTTGGACACTGCTGTCACCAGACACAGTTTGATCTTTGGTGAGCTTTCTGGAAGTGCTTTTTTCTCTGGCTGCATGACAACAGGGGGAACCAGATAATGCTGTGGAGGCAAAGCAGAATTTCCCCATCTTGTAATTTTTATCTCACCTTGTAACTCCCTTTTTTGTTACCTCTATTTACACACAGGAAAAAAAAGAAGTTTTTTATTTGCAGAAAAATGTGTCATATATTTTTACCTTTGTGACCACCATAACCAGCAGTGCTTCACCGTGATCTGTATCCCAAAATTAACAAATTACTAAAAAATTGAGATTCATAATTGTCTTTCTTTTCCCTTTCATGTTACTTTAAACAAAACTTGAAATGACAGCAATTTAGAAACTAAGGAATGCAGGTTTTTTCCAAGTATGTTCTTGTGTTAGTACATTCATAACAGAACTGATTTTCTTGTTTATTTATGATTTCTTAGAGTTCACTATTGATCATTGCTTATGACCTTTATGTAATTGACTAGAAATACAGTACAACTGTGAAACTCTGAGAAAATCCTAGTGTTTAATTCACTTAATGTTGTCTTATGTTCTTTTCATACATATATGGTTTTTAGCCATATGGATTTATGCATAATAAAATTCATCTTGCATTTAAAAAGAG